>NW_010256650.1:280-74755 GCF_000690775.1 Eurypyga helias | reverse complement strand
CCCCCACCTCCCCACCCCCAAAAGGTAGGTATTAAAGAAAAAAGGTTGGCTTTTCGGGCTCTGAAGCAACTCAAATAGGTGCTTGAAAATTAAGTTTTTGCATTTTGTTAGCTTTCTTTTCTTGTTCTTCTTTTCCTCAAGATGATGCCAAATGTAATGGGGCCTTACAAAGATTAGGTTGGAATGCTATTTATCCTTGTTCTAATATACGTTAGGTCGTTACTTATATTGCCATGCAAATATCTCGGATTACAAGAAATTAACTTCAGTTGTCATCTTAAACAAGAAAAGGGATGAATGTTTCCATTCTTAGTGCAAGGCTAGCAGTACCCACTGATGAGGTAGCACTTCATAAGGAGGATAATACAGTGGCAAATGCTGGTTGCAGGTGCTGCAGGAGCTGGTAGTTGTAAGAAGCTGAAGCCATAGCAAGCTGATTTCTTAGAATCATAGAATAGTTTGGATTGGAAGGGACCTTAAAGACCATCTAGTTCCAACCCCCCTGCCATGGGCAGGGACACCTTCCACTAGACCAGGTTGCTCAAAGCCTCATCCAGCCTGGCCTTGAACACTTCCAGGGATGGGGCATCCACAGCTTCTCTGGGCAACCTGTTCCAGTGCCTCACCACCCTCTCCGGGAAGAACTTCTTCCTGATGTCCAATCTAAACCTCCCCACTTTCAATTTAACCCCATTACCCCTTGTCCTGTCACTACAGGCTCTTGTAAAAAGTCCCCCCCAGCTTCCTTGTAGCCCCTTCAGGTACTGGAAGGCTGCAATAAGGTCTCCCCGGAGCCTTCTCTTCTCCAGGCTGAACCAGCCCAACTCTCTCAGCCTGTCCCCATAGCAGAGGTGCTCCAGCCCTCTGAGCATCTCTGTGGCCTCCTCTGGGCGTGCTCCAACCGGTCTATATCCTTCTGATGTTGAGGGCTCCACAGCTGGACACAGTACTCCAGGTGGGGTCTCTTGTCTATGGGTGGCAGAGAGTGATGAGCTGTTAATACGTTCAGACGTTTTTGGCAGTCAGACATTGTCCATCAGTGAGCCCCAAGATTAATGGCAGAAAGCTGGTCCCATTCCTTCACTGTAGTAAAAGACAGAGGCGTGTGATGCTTCATTTACATCATCATACAAAGTATGTGCTACCTTATCTACTGAGGATACACAGAGCTCTTCTAATTGGAGTTTTTTTAGTTTCTTTGTTTACTTACTGGGATGTAGTCTTTCTTACAAAATGCCATCCTACAAGTGAGAGGCCTCTTTTGCCTAGAATTTTAAAATCTTCATAGCCATTTAAAAAAAATTCACCTGGACACTTACTTTGTCAGATGTTTAAGTAACTGAGAAATGTCTTAAATTGCTAGAGGTCTGAAGGGCTTTTCATCAGGATTTTGCTTTCAGCAATGAGGTTGTACTTTTTTAAAGGGAATTGTATAAGATATATAGCCAAGAAGACTCATTTCGACATTACCCAGGTAAGTGAAAAAAACTGTTAAATATTTCTTAAAAAAAAAAAATATTTCAGGTGCTGTCAAAAGGCATGGGTCAATATATGAGCTTTTTTTTATTGCTAATTTGATCAAAGTTTGTTGTCCCATTGGGCTGGGGTCTACAAATACGGAAACAAAGGATGAGGGTGGAGGCAGCTCTGTGCCGCTGTGCAACATGCCGTGCAATCCAACCTCTTCTGCACTGATCTTGTGCTCCGCGCCCAACCTCGGTTTTGCCTGAAGGTGTTCTCCACCTGGATGTATTCCTGCCTGCAGGATTAAGATTACCTGACTGGTTTGTTATTACCGATGATGATTTCCTACGAAAAATGATGCGAGGAACTGTAGGAAGAGCTGTCTAGCAGGCAGGGAGAGCTAATGCAGGATAAGGCAATGGAATACAGAAAACCTGATGGAGCTGAAGGACAAAGACACCTTTGTGGTAGAGCTTGAAGTAAACTGTAGGAAGGCATTAATAGGCTGCTTGTTTGGGCTCAAATTTACATATATTGATACAGGTCACTGTTCCAGATGGAAATTGAGAATTTTGATACATCTGCAGATGTTTAAGCCTGATCTAAGAGGATAGTGGTACTAAATAATGGTCCCTGCATGTTAAGAGACGTTGGGTTTGTGAAGTAGAATCCACTTCCCTTATACTTATACTTCAGTAGAAGTTACGGGTCTGAGCTTTCTGCCTTGGACCGTAAGAAAGTTGTAGCTGTTGTTTCGGTATAGGCACTGAGTTGTTTTTCAATCCAATTCTTACCTAATACCCACAGTCACCCTGCAGCACGTTCATGTGGAGTCAGCCGTCTCCGCTCCAGTGTTGCTGTGGAGCAATTGCTTTTTACAACAGTTGTGTACATCAAAGGCAACTCTGTGTGTCTGTGATCCTTCCTTCTTAAGCATGTAACCTGTGAAGTAGCTTTCTGTAGTGGTTCACGTGGTCATTCTCTCTCCCCCACGCACCTTTTATTCATTTTATTCACTTGACAGATTTGTCTTCTGAGAAGATGGAGGGGGAAAGCAAAAAACTAAAAAACGGTGTTTGATTTGGGTAGGAACAGAAGAGCTTTCTGCAATAGCAAGCTGCAAATGATGTGGTTCCCAGAGCATTTAAAATAACTTTCTGCATGTATCATTGATTTTATAAGGTCAGTCAGTCTACATGCAATTAAAAAGCAAAACAAAAGCAACCCGAAAAAAACCACTTTTATGTATAAATTTTGCTATGTTTCAGTCAGAAAGCTTTCTTGCATATGGAAATCACTATTTCAAAGCTATATGGATAACTTCACTAACTTTTCCGAAGAGTTAACAATGAGAGAGCTTAACTGCAGTAAGAATCACTGGATATTCTTTAGTCTGCTCGATGTGCGTGGGAACTGTTGGGGAGCAGAGGAAAGGGATTGTTTCATTTATTTTTTTTCTTACTCGACCAGCAACTAGAATCATTTTCAGATGTTCTATAATTTAGTGAAGAATAAACTAGCCTTGTGGAAGTCTCACCGTAGGTGGCAAACTATAAAGATCACTTACCCTGAAGAAAGAGGGTATTTTTCTTCTGCTACTTCTCCCCCTCGCCCCCAACTTAGGAATTCAGTGTCATTTGAAAGTCATCTTGGGTCAGAAGAAAAATGTTAAGGAATCAGAATTAATGGTTTTGGCGCAGGAGGCTATGAAGGAGAAACTAATCCAGAATTTAGGGTGGCTTTCCATAGGAATGTGGAAAAAAAAAAGAAGCAAAACTTTAGTCTCAGGTGGAGGGTGAGCACAGCTCTTTAATAATATAGACAGGGTAACGTGTGTGTGCCCAGCTTGTGTTAAGTGTGAATGATAAACGGTCTTTGAATCAGAATCCATATGCTATCAGCTCTGCAGAAAATCCCTATTTATCCTTGCATTACATGCATTTGTTTTGTGCTATTATCTTTGGCAACTCTCTCGCTGCTTTATTTTTCTTCCTTCTCACTACATGCTTATGTATTTTACAGTACTATTTGTTCAGTCCAGGGCTTTTAGGGCTTTTTTTTATGACAATATGATGAAAGCATTTCATTTCTGTTTTTACAAAAATTTAATCCTTTCTTTGGTTTTATAGCTGTTTATCTATCTAGTGAATGTAGCTTTTTGTATGTCCTTTAAAATTAGATGATGAGGTGTTCGGGGGAAGCAAGCAAACCTCTTTTCTAGGTTTCTGGTGTTTAGCTAAAAAAAAGAAACAAACCATAAATGAATATTTATGGACAAATGCTTGTGTGACATGATAGGTGAAGAATGCTTAGATAAAAAGAATAAAATACGTGCGGTTTCAGTGTAGTGAACAGGAAGACAGCTTGATGAAATGGAAATTTATCTTGCAGACTATGAGCTTAGAGGTGAAAAGATCTGAAATGCAGTTTAAACCAGGGCAAGATCTTAAATGAATTTATCAAAAAGTGTTGATTTTCTAGCATTTGGAGCTTTTTATTTTCCACCTGCAAGGCTCAAGAGAAGTAAGGTAAGGGCAGAATCGGTTGTTTGGTACAGATTTTGTCAAGTAAAATGGAAGTTTCAGGGCAAGTGCTGTGTGGTTTAGCTGACCGGAAAATGTCTGTCTTTTTTTGTATTTATGGCTTTAGCTAAAGCACTAAAAACTAGCTGTGCACTTTAAAATAAAAAGAGGTGCTAAAGGTTGGTTTTGTGCATTCCAGTTACTAGAAAGCTTTGTAAAGGTACTAGAATGCATCTTTTCTGAAGGCTGAGAGGAAAAATAGCTGGTTTGCTGTATTTTTTAAGATCATCTTGAGCCTCAATTAGGGTAGTTACGGTAGAGTGTAATCTGCTGCATCTGGCTATTCCCACATGTGAATTTAAAGACTGGAACTGTGCTCAGTGAGTCAGAGGAGAGCATCCCTAGAAGAGAGGAGCTGCTCTGACTGCAGGGCAGGGGGCTAGACCATACAGAGAAGACAGCAGCGACTTCCTCGATCTGATGGCATTGCTGGCAGCGTTACCTGGGTGAACATCTCCAGGAGAAGCTGCAGCACATCCCTGGGCTGTGGGCGAGTAGGTTATCTGTAAGCTGTGGGTATCGGAACAGCTGACTCTTCACCATGCCAAACAGGATTAAACAAATTGACACTCTGGGATCGCTTCACTCAGTAAATCCTACCTGCTGCGGCAACGGGCAGCCGAGTGGCTGTAAATACTGGATCCTGGATTTAGGTACAAATATGTGCAATAGGGATATAACGGGCTGGGGGAGGAGGATTGGTTGGTTGTTAGAGGGATGTTTTCAAATCATAGGAGTGTAGTAGGATGCTTTCTTTTCTGCTCTCTCTACTCTCGTCTCACTCTGACCCCAGTCAAAAACTGCAGAGTGTGACAGGAAGGACCTGTAACGGAATCAATCTGCTCTGTAAGCTACTGTGATGCTGTACAGTAAGATCTTTCAGAAAAAGCATGTAAAATGCATGTGCTACCCTGTTTTTGGTTTTTTTGTTTTTTTTTTTTTTTTTTTTCAGTTCAGCTCTGGAAATGAGAAATGATAACTCTTGTTCTGTGAAATGTTATTAATGGTAGCAATTTGTTTTAAGAGCTTAGCAGAAATCTTCTCAGAATGTTGCTACTAAACCAAAAAATCCTAGATTGTTTAATATCATCTATCACTTCTGTTAAATCATTGTTGAGAAGTTATGTTTTTGGGCACAGACTTTGAAAAGAAAGGGCGGTTGGGAAATAAATTGGTCTGTGTGAAATGTGTTTAGAGACATGATTGATTCTGAAGTGTAATATGGAGGAAAGCCACACTGTTTCAGTCTCAGTTGGAGGAGCACAAGGGTAAGGGTAGGGATGTTCACGTTAAACTCCTTTGCTGTTGGGTCTTCTCCCCTTCCTCCTTTGTAGTTTTAACAGGAAACAATAATTGTCCTTGGCGTTTGGGCTGTTGCTGCAGAACAAGTTTGATTCCCATGTGTAACAGTCTGAAATGCCTGCAGGACAAAGCAGTGCTAACCTTCAGCATCTGGTGCTGATGCAGCTGTCGGGATGCTTCCTTCACAGATGCTAGGTTCAAGTCCTACATACCTGTTGCTGTCTGCTGCGTGCGTACACGTAAAATAAGCAGCAAAAGGCAAGTTAAAAGCTGTGTTATCTGATAGTATCCAAACTGCTGTTACAGATGGGGTGAGAGGAGGGAGAGGATGTTAGGAGGGTTGCAAACATGAAATCAAGGATGTAATGGAAAGTAATCTTACAGGGGACGTCTGAAGATAGGGTCGCATGTCCGTGGGATGGTATTAACTCTCAGTAGTTCCCTGAAAGATAACGGGGCATCCAAGTACCAGCCAGAGGGAGTTCATGTTAGCAGGCTGTCGGCTCTGAACCCAGCAGTAGAGCCGGGTTCTCAGAAAGCTGCTCCCTAGCCCCCACTGCTGCATAGTCACTTCCTAAAACATCGATTCCAGTAGTATCTTGGAGGAAGGTGGGGGCTAAGGACGTCAATGACAAATAATAATTGGTAGGCAGAGTGCTTTACAGCAAAGTATTTTACAGCAAGTGCTCGCCAAGAGCTGTGACTACCTAGTCAGCTGGAGGTCTGTTAATGGCACGGCACGAGTCTTTTCTCCTTTCTGTTGGTTTGCATCCTGCTGTCTTCATTGGAGCTCATTTGCTTCATTTTTGAACTTTTGTTGCCGCAGTGGTTGGTCAGGCTCAGATCTATCTGTTTTTTTGCTTTTCCAAAGAATTTTTAGAAAACATGTTTTATAAAGTGCTGGGTATAGTCACTCCCAATCAGCAAGATGCTTTCTATTATTGCCATAAATTAAGATCATAGACATGTATGAAGTCTTGTTTGGCAAGCATACATGGTTTCACAAACATTCTTCATTGTTCTCTTTCTGTGTCTTAAAAACAGATGTCCATGTGTACAGACTATATTGTAAGGAGGCTCAGTAGCCTTTCATAATAGGGGAACAAAGCTTACTTGCGTGTCCCAGTATAACTGTAGCCATGCCATCTCTTGAACTGGAAGGAGTAAAAATTGTGTCTGTAGTATTTCTGGCCACTGCAAACTGGCAATTTGGGATTTAGGCTGAATATTCAGAATGTACTCTGGTGCATGATTTTATTCACCAAAGGCTAACTGAGGTTTCAACTTGGCCTAAAGAATTTTTAAAGAATTAAAGACTTTGGTTTATTCTTCATTAAAATGTTGGTGTATGTGTGCAATTAATGATTATGTACTCCTGAGTAATTAAATGATCTGAGTTTGTTTGGGTTTTTTTCCCCACTTATTCATGAAGTCTGAAGGAAGAAAAATGCATTCAGATTTAGGGAGAACGAAAATAAGGCTTTGAGTAATGAATTGGCAAGGAACTATTGCAACTAATAAATAAGTATTGTATTTTGCCTTTATCTGACATGAGTTGGAAAAAGCAGCAGTGATGGTAGGAGGAAACCAATTCTCATGGTAATTCCACCCATTCCTGTAACTTAAAAATGTTCTGCATTTGGGACAAGTATGGATAAGTATCAAACTTGTTTATGGTTATCTGGCTGGAGAATGTTGAGTAGTTTCAGCCTGGAACTGAATATTGGAAATAACATATTTTTTCAGTTACCTTACGAGATGGAGACTGAAACACATACATCCTATTGTTTCTTGTAAGTGGATCATGTGAGTCGGTATTTCACTTGGGAAATCTGAGAGGCAAATCTCATGGATAAAATCCAGAGAATAAATCTACAAAACCAAAATTTATCCTGAAGTTATTAACCCTCAGGGGGCTGGGTTTTGGAGGAGGAAAGGTGGTTGTAGGAGTAGAGAGAGTTCTCATTTGACTTTGAAGAAATAAATTTATTGTAAGTGTAATAGATTGCTTAAAAGAATGTATATGAATCAGATGCTTTCTTTTTCCTCTTTCATAACATTTTATGGTATATCAAGCCTCAGAAATAATTCATCCATAAAACAGGATGCTTTCACTATAGAGTAATTGTTAGCAAATGGTGTCCAAGAGAGGATAAGAGGTCTCTGAGGACCAGGCTCAGAGGATGCAGTGGGAGAGTCCAGTATTACTAATGGGTTGGTGTAATTCTTGGCGTACATCCACCTCTACACTTTGAAAGTCTATTCTTTAGAATACAGATGGAAGCTGTTAAGTCTGTGGTGTGTGTGCTTTTCCCTCTCCATGAAGAGCATGCAACAAAAATCCTTCTGAAACTGAGCTCATGTATCAGCTTATACGGTTACATATGCAAAGGTACTACTTTCCTGACCTCACTGTTCTTGCACCATGGCTTTTTCGAATCCTTAGGGTGCAGGACTTGCGAGAGAGTCAGCCGAAGGTGCTGTTTCGTGGTTAGTAAAAACTGAACTACGTGTCGGGTACTGCCAGCTTATTTACCCTGTGATTGCACATGTGATCCAGCTGCTTCTCTTGCGTCAACGCTAGCAGTCACGCAGGCAGCCAGACCAGGGAGTTGATGCAGCATGAAATGCTGGACCCCTTCCTTCCCCACACACACCCCCAAAAAAAAAAATGTTTTCAGGTGTAGGGGCTTATGCAAAACAGATGCTGATGTCCTTTCATAACTACCATCCCTACTCATGAACCTGAAGATCTGAGGCTCAGTTTTTTTGCTCTCAGGCAGGTTACCTGCTTTGTGAAATAAGCCAAGACTGAGCAGCAGTGCGGATCAGATGTGTGTGTGGAGTTAGCCCCAGGCAGCCTTCTGCCTCTGATCCTTGGAAGTTTGCTCCCTCCATTGCAGTGCTCTCTGCTCTGACCTTGTATAAGTACTGCATGAAAACAGAGTAATTTAAAATGAGTCTGTTAGTCCCAGCTCCTTCTCAAACCAGCTACTTGGCTCCTAGTTTTAAAGATTTTTTGTAAGATATAAAAGGAAAATGTAGTTAGAGTTGTAATGCAAACTTTGTGTAATAAGTACTTGTAACTCCATCTGTGTAATAAGAGAAGTGCATTTATATATAAGCATTTCTTGATTTTGATTAGATGACTGTATCCTTGTGTAATGCTAGTGAAGCATCTTCACTACTTAACACTTTGTCTTTTTGAAGCTAAATCTAGAAGTTATTAAATGGGGAAATGAGTAGTCAATACCAAGAAGGCTTCCCAGAGAGGGAGACCAGAAAGGAATATTGATAAAACTTTGAAAAGAGAGATGGAGTTTGATTTGATTTTTTTTTTTTTTAAATACTAGGAAAAATGTGGCTGCCTCGTTACTTCCTAGCCACATCTCTAAGTATATCTGTAACTAAAGACCTGATGCATCCGGTTTTGTATCATGGTCAAAAGTCTGTATTGAATGGATGGGCTTAAACTGCGCAAAGCAGAACTGCTTCAACTCCTCTTTCAACTTAATTTCCCTCGTGCTGCACTACAGCTCTGTTTTAAACTAATTACTTCAGTGAGGCAGCAGCAGAAGAATGAGCTATCTCCTTACATAATGCAAGTTCCCTCTAGGTGCTCATGCAGTGCTAGAACAATGTATTCATAATCTGTCTTTGAGCGTGGCTACAAGCAGCTGTAACAGTCAGTTGAATTTGCTCATCTGGGCTTGTGCTGTCTCTCTCCTTTAGTAATGAGAAGAACAGAATTTGGGTGGTGTAAGTATATTCCATCCTGCTTTGAAAAGATGACATCAGTCATGTTAACAGTCCTTCCCCCTAAATGTTGGTTTTCCTCACAGAAAATAGTAAAGGATGTATATTAGACCACTTGTTTGTTTGTTTGCATTTGAACATAGGATTGGAGACCTCCAGTCTTCCTGAATGAGTAGTTAAAAAAAAATAAATAAACAGCACCCAACATAACACCTACGTGGGGTAGTTTGCCCTAAGAAGAAAGCTGCATAGAGCTAAGTTGCCTTGATGCGTTGTGTGAAATGCTGGGGACTTGATGAAAAGAAGCAATGTTTTTTCAATAGAAAAATTAATAGAAGCTAATTAAATTCCTTATCTTGTTTCCTCCAGATAACTTATACTGTGCCTAATTTTAGGCTTATAGTTTAGTCTATAACTTAAAAACGGTGATTTACTGTAACTGCAATTATTGCGTAGAAGTTGTTACTGATACAGATTCCCTCCCTGTGCACCCCCACCCCCCATTTCGTGTCTAATTAAAGCACATAATAATTCTATTGTATTGCTTTTTAAAAGAAGTTTGTTTGCTTTTTTTCTTTGCCTTTTGATTCCTACTTTCAAACCACTTTTGGACAGCTTTCCAGTGATCTTATCACATAATTTTCCTGTGGCCACTTAGCTACTATTAGGTGGGTAGGAGCTGGGGAATGGTTTGAGGAGTCAAGATTTGGAAGACCAGGTGGACAAAGTTCACAACATTACCTTCCTCCTGAGCCTTTATTGGGAATAATTGAAGGGG
Organism: Eurypyga helias; assembly: GCF_000690775.1. Taxonomy (NCBI): domain Eukaryota; kingdom Metazoa; phylum Chordata; class Aves; order Eurypygiformes; family Eurypygidae; genus Eurypyga; species Eurypyga helias. The sequence goes on along the minus strand of NW_010256650.1, from coordinate 64,873 downwards.
GAGCGGGGAAAAAAAAAATACAAGAAACCGACAACAGAAAAGTTGCATGGCAAAATATAGCTTTTTGTGTATGTAATGTGAGTTTGATCATGCCAAAGAAAATTCAGCAGTGCATATGTTATTCCTGAAGAGACTCTAATCAAGTTAACAAACATGGCAATGTTGGATTCTGGTTTTAGTATTCAGTGTATTTTAATTGTACATTGAGATAAAATGTCACATCTTCCATTAATTTATAGTTTACTTGTTTTAAAATACCTCTATACCAAGGATTTATCTTTCCCCTTTTAACTCAATCTTTATCAAGATTGAATTTGTGGAGGAGTATCTTTCCCTTTCCTAATCCCTCCCTTCACCCTGAAAAGGCATCTCTGCAGCAGTTTGGCATTACGGCTTTCGATAGCTATCTGCTAGTCAATCTTGACTGTGAGACTGTTTAAAAAAAAAAAAAAACCCAAACCCTTAGATTTCCATTGTGACTGACCTTTATTAAAATCATGTGTGCTCTGGCTGCGTTGCTCAGGTTACACCTCCATCTGAACAAAATGTTTAAAACCAGTTCAGTTTCTCATCGCCGTCATCTAAGTCTGCTGTTGATAATGTCGTTACTGAGGTGGGACTGAACTTGGAGGAAGTTGTCTGTCATCACCTACAGTCATCTTGTTATGTGGCGTGGGGGCTGGTGGCAGCGGCATGGCTGCAAGGGCCTGACTCTGCTCATTAGTACCTCAGGTAGTGTGTGCACTGAAAAGGTCAAGATTTTACATTGCAATGTTAGTACAATTAATTTCTATCACTAATATCAATTAATTGGATAAGGAGGAAACAACATCTTTAGATGTAGGAATTTTGGAAGATCTATTTTGTCACTGTCTTAGCCATTTCCTCTTTCCTCCCAATTCCTTTAATTACTTTCTCAATTTATTTTTTGAGGGCTACAACAGTGTAACATTTGGAAAGAGAAAATGACCAAAGTTATTGTAATAGCCCCAAAGCTAAACCATATGAGTATATTATTATTAAGCTTGAGGCAGAGTTCCTAACTTGAGATTGATGTGTTTGTACAGCTGTTGCTAAAGCTGGGGCTCCAAACAATCGCTGGTTGTTCTAATGAGTTTTTCGGCTTTGAATCAAGAGGATGGGGGAAAAGGGAAAAAAGACTTAAAATTGCTGTTGGATTAGTATGTGTATTTAGGTTAATGTCTAACTGCAGTAGGTGAAGAGGAAACAAGTGGGGGTTTTTAGTACAAGTAATCTAATAAATAGGGTTTTTTAAACAAATAAAATTGGATAAAGTCATTATTCCTTTTGTATCAGTTGTTCTTGTAAATATTAACACTGTGTACTGTCTCTTTAGGAACTTGACTAATACACTTGAAGATCTGCTCAGCAATTATTAGTATCCATCCTTCATGTATCAAAATATGTTTATTGACCTGTTATACACTCATTTTAATAGAGAATTATTGGAAGTTTTGTCATGTGTTGGAACTTTTTCAGGCATTTGGAAAAGAGAGAGAATAAAATATATCTACATTAATCTTCTCCTAGGTTCTTCTCCACTCATTTGTGAATAAATGGCAGAGGTTATACTTGCTCAATTTAAAAAAAAAAAAAAAAAAGGAAAAAACAATAATGCTGGCTCAGCATTTTATGCTGATTTTTATGAGGTTTTTTTTGTCTTCATAATTGTGAAGCTTGTTTTTATCACTTACATAAAGTGGTGGAAGCTAATTTCCTCCTTTGTGTGTGTATGTTCTCAATTTCTAATACGCAGCCTTTTTGTTGGAGTAGTCGAGGATATCTGCACAGGATAAATTCCTTCCATGGGGATGCTTTGCGTCGCCATGCTGTTGCGCAGGGAGGCATGGCATGTGTTGCTTTAAATAACGTCTGAGGTCGTGATTCCTCCCAGTGCAATTTCTGCAGACTCGCTCTTCTTCCTCTCTCTCCCCCCCACCCCAGCTTTCTCTGCTCTCAGTAGAGCCGAGGACTTGCTGAATGCAGCTTTTTCCCCTCTTTGGCTGGTCTGTTATCTATACTGACGTGGATGGGTTTGTTTCGTATCTGTTCATAATCTTCCTCTTCTGGACTGATGCACACAGCGTATCAGATAAGCTGCTCTGCTGCTTCAGAGCTGTATTTCTAGGACTGGAGTTTATTTTTATCTAATTCCGAGGGAAAAATTATTTTGCAGCAAAAATTAAAAGTAGCAGATGATGAAACCCTACAGCTCACAGTAACAGATGAGCAGAAATTAATTGTGCAGCTGCCCCAATTAAAATCTGAAACTGCTGATCGCAAATCCTGTCAGTAGCGGTTCCCGCTTGTCGCGTGCGACGTGCCGCTCTCCGCCAAGAGCAGAGCCACGTCTTTGCCACTCGCATCACGCAGCGTGGCCCTTCCCAAGTAGGTTGCACGCAGCGTGCGCCAGACAAATAGCTTGTCAGCAGTCCGCAAAACTCTGTCTAGTGTCTTAAGCGCCAGCGCTGCCTACGAGGCCCAGGCCCAAAGCTTCTGCCTTCACTCTTTTCCTTCTTTGGCTCAGGCTTCGCTTCTCCGCACCAGCTAGCTGCTTGGTTCGTGCAAGGCGGCAGTGCTGTAACTTGGAGCGGTTGGAAGGAAGCTAACGTTGCCAGCTCCCACTGCTTCAGGAGCTGTATGGTGCCCGCAACCAGCTTCTTGAGCTGAGACTAAGGAGCAGCAGCAGCAGTGGGGAGCATGCTAGAGGCAAGGGCTGTGTGCACCTCTCCTACGACATAACCTAGCCTGGAAGCAATGGCCCTGGGTCAGGAACACAGTCCTTCCTGGCATTCACTGCTCCTGCTGCATCCCTTCCTCTGGAGGGAGGAGCAGATGGACTGAGCCTTCATCTGGTCTTCTGCTTCGGTCATCCTGAAGTAGTTGGATATTGCTGATGCTAGGCACCTGGCAAAAATAGCATGTGAAGACTTTTTAAAACACACATGGCTTCGTAGTAAAGCTCCAAAACACCCATACGTTGAAAATGGGTGATGTAGTTGAGACTTTGTCAAACATCTCAGTCAGAAATTGATCCTAAAAGCTACTGGGAAACAGGAAAATTACATTGGCTCTGCGGGAAAACTTGCTTTCTAATATAGAAAAGCAGTATTTCTCTTTCTCTGTTTGCATGGAAGAACTTACACAACTATTTAATGAAAGAAGAGTGTCACCTTAATTTTATTAATGGTATGTGTCAACCCCTACGAGGGAGTTAACAGTATGTAACTTAAATCTGGCAGTGAAGACGTTGCCTTTGTAGGTTGGCAGAACAAAGAGTGTTACATGCTCCTTCAGGTGGTGTAAAATGATGTCATGTATCAGGAGGCACAGGTGAAGTGCAAGAGAGAAGTAACTATCTGGTGGCCCCAGCTGGCCCAAAGGAACGCACTGGAGATTGTGTATGAAAGGGAGAAAAGTTTGCCTGAAAACTGCAATATGGGCTTCTTTCTGTTCATATACTCTGATAGAAAAGCATGCAAACCCCTGTGCAGTTAAATGGTTAGTAGAAATACACCCACCCCCCCACCCCCTTTCCAGGGGGTGGTGATAATGTTAAAATGATGGGGGCACTCGCTTTGATCTGTAGAGAGGTAAGAGGGTGTCTTGGTTCACTCACACAGGGTGAGAACTTGACTGAGGGACAATGCTGAATGACATAAATCTGTCCGTGGCGTGTCCTGGCAGGCCATGTGGATGTATAGCTGTCCTCAACCCTGAGCAAACAGGTGGTCAGAAGAGTGGAGCTGACACCAAGACGTTGCCTGTTAAAATATAAGCTGCATACAGGGAGGCTGAGATTTAATCTATTAAAAGCTTGTGGTTTTCACAAACTGTGAAACTAAACTTCAGCAGTGCAAGTAATTTTTAATACTTCCTACTTGTGACACAAATATATTTCTCTCCAGAAATAGGAGAGAATAACAGCTTAATGCAAAGATCGAAATGCCCCACAATGTCTAATCTCCCCTTCTGTAGTGCTGCCTTGCGCTTGTGCTAATATGCAAGATTTAAGTTTGGGGGTTTGTATCCCTGTGGTTTGAATTCCAGGGAGCACAAACAGAACTACTTCTGTTAACCTGGGAAAGTTTTTTCTGGCACAGTACCATGCCTTCTTCCTGCTTTAAAAAAAAAAAAAAAGGGGGGGGGGAGTGGGGGATGGGAAGGGGACGCGACACACAAGTGTGGATGCAAAACTGTCCAGCAGTTCTAAGAGGAGGATTTCTTTCCATCTAAATCTTGTTGGTGTTTAACTCCTAGATAGAGAGCTGTAATCACATCAACTGCTGTGTAAGCTATACCGCACATGAAATTATTTAAAAGTTTAAATGTCAAACCTTGGTTTTACATTTACAGGGTAGGGGAAGGCAGGAGAGGATATTAAAAATAAATAATTATTAAATAGTAATAACATGTGCTAAACCCTTCAGGCATATGCCACTAATTTTTTAACTTAAATGGACAGGATATTCTTTTTGTCTTTAATCAGAGATTTTCCTCATGCCTTTCTCTAGTGCTGCTGCAAATACGTCTTTTGGATGACTTTTTCTCAATTTCAGAAAGCTCTTTGGAAGTTATTAAGATGACAGTGTCTGTCTTGGGGGAGATTTTTTTTTCTTCTAATTGCAAACATGCTTGTGGGGCAGCTTAGTATCTGATTAAAAGAAGCTGAAGAGTATCTAGCCTCAAGCTTAGAATTCCAGTCTATCTGATATTAACACGATCAGCTTTTGATGACTTGGAAGACTTAATCATTGAATACATTTAAATCCAAGTGCTCCGGACTAACGTCTGTATCAGTCATAATTAATACAGATAACTCATTAATTGGGAAAGATATACTAAGAAGTTGAACTTTTTGTCTTTTTGCACACTAAAAATACTACAAATTTTATATCATCATAGTGTGTGACTTGAAATAAAAGGCAGGAGGGGTTTGCTGACCAGAGATGAAGAGTGAGTGTGTTCCACTCCGAACAGTGATTGAAGGATTTGATTTTATGTATGGAGTGCTAGCTTTCTGCATTTTGTGAATTTGTTTTTAAGAAACCAGTTTCAGGAGAATTATTGCACTATCCCTGTATCATAAGCGAAACTCATGCTTCCCAAAGGTCACGGTGAAAATTCCCCATTTGTAAGCCTGATAACACCCAAGCTGTATCGTCTTTAAATGGTAACTGCTTTTATGGTGGCTTGTTAAAGTTGACACACGTTTAATGCCTTCTGAAGTATATTCCAGTATTAGTTTACAAAAAACACGCAGCGAGGGTAGTCTGAAGAGGATACCCAGCAGGAGCAAAGTAAAATTCCTGACACTTACGGAAGTATCTGTAAGGTCTTGTACATAGCAGATTGATAACCTCCTACTTCAAAAGCCATTCCCAGGCAGAAATTGTGCCTGTGTACGTCCATGAATAAAATAAACATTTTTTGCGCCCTATTTTCAAGCTTTCCACATCTCAGCTAGTGACAAATGATGGCTGTGTCTACCAGCAGGGTTTTATGGGCTTTTGTCATTAGGTGCTTGTAAACACTTTGTGCTTCCTCTGATGGTACGTTGACTTGTCTCAGATTTGGGCATATTTGTAGGTAGATGCAGGCTTGGGAGATGGCTGAACTTGAGCTGTTCCCAGTTTGCATATTAAACTTGCAAGCGTATCCGTGTAGATGGTACTCTCAGGGCTTTGAACCAACAAACAGCTCTTGACCCCAAATATTTGTAATGTACGTGCCTGAAATCTTACTGATCGGCTGGTAAATTGCTCTGTGTGATGGGTTCTCTGGGCTTCTTGGTCCTAAACTCCACGGTGGATGGCAGGTCTCCAGTGGCAGTGTGACACACCAGTCAGGGTTACTAGGTTTGCTTTGCTCCATTTTTTACTCCTTGCCCTATCCCTGTTTCATAGTCCAGAGATGGTGAAATGTTCTTATTTTGGGGTTTGGAACATTTTGGGTTTAGAGGTGCAGAACAGGTATCAAACAGACTGAGTTTGGTTCCCTAGGTAAAGGATTCAGGTTTTTATAGCCCCTTGCACTCCTTGTAAATAACTAAAACTGTAAAGAAGGCAATATGGAAATAGGTAATATGAAGCAGAGTCTTTCCAGTCATCAGCTAGCTTAACATGGCTGATTTATTTTTTTAGGGGAAAAAAAGGTTTATTAATCACAGATGTGCATGTTTCTGGTGTTAAGAAAGCTGGGACTAGAATGAGAATTCCCATTTCCCTTTCAATTTCAAAAAATTGCCTGTTTGTTGGCGGTAACTGTATCTTCTAGTTCAAGGGGGTCAGAACCCATGCTGCCTGCCCTTTTTCTTTAGCTTCAAGAATATATTTATGGACTCTCCGTGAACTCTCTGACCTCACCGCCAGAGCAACATATGTGGGTTTTACTTTGGGAGAAATGGCAGTTAAATGCCTTCTTTTCTTATTGTGACTACAAATTATAAAACAAACTCCATCCATTAGGTTTTTAAAAATACTTTATTGAATTACAAAGCTGTCTCTACTTCAGCAGATAGGGATTTTATTAAATTCAATGGTTTCTTGTTGGGTTGGTGTTGCTGTGTGTGATCATCATATGTGTGTTGGGTTTTTTTCTCTCCAAGATGGCCATCTGTTGCATTTATCTTTTTCTAAATGGGAATCTGAAACTCGCTAGAAAGTTTACTGTACTAGAAACACAGTTGGGGTTAGCATACCTCAAATTTATTCCATCTGTTTTGATTTTAAAAGTCCATGTTGTTCTTGGTTTAATGTTGAATACTCCCTTTTCCTCTTAGTACGTTTTAGTGATAAAATATTCTTGAGCAACCCTAGAAAAACAATTTGCTATGTAGTCACAAAGGAAACAAAGCCAATTCAGTGTAAACATTCCCAAGCATGGTAATCAATCAAACCAAGTCTGTAGCCCTAATTATGTAGGTGGAAGGGGTATGTAGTGATGGGGCAGGGGGAAATAAGACATACCCTTGTGGCTGTTCTCATACTGAAGGTGAAAGGTCTTTCTGTGCTCTTGAAAATGCCAGTAATGGATACTGATATTCCCTAATACTCGGATCTGGCAATGCCTCTACATAAGTATGTGAACTTGAGCACCTGGGTCTTTTCATGACTGTGCTCTAGTATTGTAACTGGTCTCCTGATGAAGCGGATGGGAGTAAGACTGGAAGAATCTGGATTCCTGTCAGCTGGGATGGGATGGGAAAATGGAAGGTAAAGGGTCTCACTGGGAAAATACTGGCATGGAATATTTGTAGTGAGTATTAACATGGACCCATGAGGCTGTAGGGATGTTTTCTGCAAATTTAAGGAGGGGTGAAAAATCATGTCTGATCTTTGAAGAGGCTGGTGGGTTGATACTCCATTCAGGTTAACACTGGTGATGTTAAACCTTTTTTTTTAACAGCTTTTTAAGTAAAACTTAATATTTAAGCTGATGCTTTTCTGGCAATGCAACATTTTTATTCATTTTAAGCTTTTCCTTCTCCCATAGAACTTTCATGCTTTAAAGGGTAAAGTGGAACAGTGCTATCATTTTGGTGTACTGCTTACACTTCGTCCACTTTTATGATTCCCTGAAGCCCTAATAATACTTCAATAAGTACTTCATATTAAATCATGCAGAAGAGGAGATGAGAAACAGTTACATGCTGCTCGCCAAATGAAAAGTAATACTGTGTGGGAGGATATGGCTAAACTATGTGCTGCGAAACAAGCCTGGCTAACATTGTTTTGTCCCTCAGATCCTCTCCACTTGAGTGGAGTGTATGTATTTCTTCCTGCTCTCTTCCTTCCTCCTGCCCACAAACTCTTGGACGATTCGGGTAAGAGTAGGAGTGGTACAGCAAATGTGCAGTCAGACAAAAATGTCTGCCACAGTGTCAGGGGCTCTGCATTGTACTGCTTGTTTTTTTCCAAGAAATTCAGTAGTTAAGTGTTGATTGTCAAAAGGATGGGTGAGAATTTGAGGAGGTGGAACACAGGTTTTATAAAAAAGAAAAATAAGTTTAACTGCAGGGATGTTACATGCTTAGGGATAGGCATGTTCATGTAAAAGTAAATCTTACGCAATCAGTTACTGCACCACGACGTTGCCTTTTTCTTAGAAAGGAGTAGTTGTAAGGGGAAAGAAATGCAACAGATACAAAAATGCGAAACAGTACATGGTGAACTTCTGTGAAGGCTTCATTGGTTTGGGTATTTTTTTTTAATAAACAAGTGAATGTGCTCTATTATATGTGTATGGAAGGAACTTGCATGAACCATTATTTGGAGGAAAAATATATAAAAATGAAAGAAAAACTTGGCAGAGTGATTATAACAACTTCAAGCATGGGAGTCTTGAAAACAAAGCATTTAGTTTGTGCCTTAAGAAACTCATTTGCAAGAATACCATCTCCGTTTTCTCCTCTTCTGTGTTCTACTAGCAGTGTGGCAGAAGGTTGTTTATTGAAATACCCATCACTTGATGTTTGCTATTGGTTTCTGAAACAAGGCATCTGATAAAAATTAAAAGAGAAATAAAGGTTAAAAGAAAGGATACAATAAAGGTAAAGTTGGGTTTGGTGAAAGAGCGATAAAACTAACTTCCTACAGAGGTTTAACAGGAGATTGTTTGGATTCCTGTGGAGAGCTTGCAGATGGTTGCAAGTTTTGTTTGGAATTTTTTTAATAAGCAGACGACCTTTTTTTAAATAAAGTAAAAAAAAAAAATCTGTCATGATGTAGATGCTGATGGCTAGTAGACTTGCTTTTCTTACGTATGTTCTGAGGACCCTTAAGCAGCAATCCAGGGGCCTTGAGGGATACTCAGATTGCAAGTTGAAAACCACTATTACACATAATTAATTTCTTCCTTATGTTTCCTGCTTCAACAAGAAAATGATGTGGTAATTCTAAAGCACTGCTATCCCAGGATTTAGCAAAAAAAAAACCGCTAGTGTAACTCTGCGTCTGCTTTTTGGTAGTACCCATTACTTAAAGCCTTGAAACCAGGTTAATGGCATCATAGGAAGGCTCCTTGTGCATATGCAGCTGAGCTAGAGCTGTGGCTAGAAGATAATTCCGTAGATGAATCCCGATTCTGGATGACTTACTTTAAAGTGTTAGCAACTAGCATTTTGGACTCCAAGTATGTTTTATGAATTTATTTTTTTTACTTTCTCTTTTATGGAAACGGGATGAAAGTGGAGGTTCATTGCAATTATTATGTGTGTGTTCTTAGCGTATGACCTACAGGAGTTCGTGGCATTAGAGCTGATGTATCTTAATGGTCACGTGTTACTTGGGTTTTGTTAGAACAGAGGAAAATCTTCAAAATACATCACTTTTTTGCATTCCAAGGAAAGGATGCCCTTTTTGGAACGGCTTGAACAGTGAAGGAAAAAATAAAAATACCTAACTTACTACATTCAAATTTTATGTCTCCCCATCTCAGTTCAAAACCATAATTTGCACCTAATACTCTATGGAAGCATCGGAGGCTCCATACTTGTGTGCAGATCCAAGGCATTTGGGTGTTTACAGTGAAGTGTATTGCTACATCAGTGTGACTGTATTATGCTACAAAATTTAAACTACCTCTAGCCAGACTGGCATTATGCCTCTTATGGAAAAGCTGCCAGAAGAGGTGACCTGAACATCTGTGTCAAGCTTCAAGAAGGAGCACAAGTGCTGCATTTAATTCCCAGCAGTAGAAAAATTCAACAAAACATCATTTATGTCATCCTTATATAAACTCTCTATCTACAAAAGTACACACACAGGGGAAAAACACCCATATTTGACAACCTAGGGAAGTCTTGTTAATACCCTAGTGGTACATAATATTCATAGGAGCAGTGTTACGAAAATACGTCCCCAAACAAAGTATGTTTTTAGGAAAAGAGAGTTTCTGGGTGGAAAAGCATTGTGCTGCATGTGGAAAAAAGAAACGTAGCTTAACAGTAGCTATCCAGTGGGTGTTTATCGTAAGTATACAGTCCAGTTCAAGTGACAGGGGCATTGGTGGGAAAACAGCGTTGACCTTGTGTACATATAACTATGGTTTGACTATAGAGCTTCAGGATTGTCATGCTGAGAAATACTGCTGATCCTGAGATTTGAGCAAAAGGGCTTTTAAACATTGATATCCTGTGCCTTTTTAAAAAAAAAACAAGCAAAGCAACAGCCAAAACTTTGAGAAGGTTTAGGCAAAAGACAGACATTTAGCTGTTTTCTGGATTCTTCTTCCCCTTGTCCCAAGGGTAGGCAATTATTCTTACTCTTCATGTCCATGCTCAAAGCAGTATACGTTACAAGATAAAACAAGCATATCCTTCCATAAAGTTAGATGACATATGGAAAGCATAATCTACTCTCAAATAAGTATCAGCAGTGGTAGGTATAAATTATAGTTGAGACAGAAACAACTTAATTAAGCTTGATTGCTGTAAGCGTATAAATGGTGCTGAGGTGTGGGTAGCCATGTGTAGCATGAACACTGATAGTTGTGGTGCTGTCAAAGGCCAGGTTACTTCAGAATCATCTGGTCAATGCGTCCATAAATCCAGTCTGATATCCATTATTACATCTGTCATTTGCCTGGTATCTCACTTACCAGTGTTTCAGCTTTAAAATGCTCCCCTCATTCTTTTTCCAGACTCCCTTTCGGTCTCCAGCAATGATGCCAGTCCTCCTGCTTCAGTAACATCACTTCAGCCCCACATGATCGGTGCCCAAAGCTCCCCAGGTCCCAAGCGCCCTGGCAACACGTTGAGAAAGTGGCTTACCAGTCCCGTGAGACGTCTCAGCAGTGGAAAAGCAGACGGGCATGTCAAAAAACTGGCCCACAAGCATAAGAAGAGTAGAGAGGTTCGTAAAAGTGCCGATGCGGGCTCTCAGAAGGACTCTGATGATAGTGCAGCAACCCCACAAGATGAAACTGTTGAGGAGGTAAGCGTTCAGAGCAGCTTCCTGAGACTCGTTTTTGTTTTTCAAAGAACTAAATGTCGGGTGAAGGTTGTCTCTTCAGTTGACTGTCCAGCAGTTGAGCCGAAGTTCCATGTGCCTGTTGTTGGTGACCACTCTATTCTGCTTAAGTACTGTGCCAGGCGCAGTTTGTGCCCTTCTGCATTGAGAGTGTTAGTAAAGCTTTGTGGAGAAGGATCTCTAGTTGAAAGAGAGAAAAGGGACAGTAAAAAGTTGTTCTTTGGCATTGCTCTCTTATCTTGCTCAGGAAAGCAGCTTCGTGAGTAAAGGTGCTTCATGTTCTGGGAATAATTGGGTCATTTTGTATTGCCTTTCTTTTTCTTGTTGATGGATCAGGGAAAATATAGGGAGATCTGCTTGACCGCTTAAAGCTGTATTTACGCCTTGAGCAAGAGTTAGAACACAGAAAAATTACTGACCTGTCAAATAAGAAGATAGTTGCCATCAGTCACATAATAAAACATAGCAGTTTTCATTGGAGGGAAAGAAACAGAATTCTTCCAGATTTTTTCCACCAAGGACGTCTACTGAAGGTTTCCCTTCCTCCCACAAACATGTGCCCATCCTTCTAAACCTGGAACTCACGTATGAGCAAAGCTTGCCTCCACTAAGGTGCAGACAGAGAGAAATTCATTCTGTTACAAACCTGTGGTTCAGGCTGAAACTAATGGCATCTTACTGGTTCCAAGGGCACAGCCACTTGCATGCTGTACAGTTTTTTACCAGGCTTGAACCCAACTAGCGGTTTTAGTAGTGATCATACATAAAAGTGGTCTTAGATGCCCAATTAATTACTCAGTACTTTTTTTTTTTCCTTGCTTCCAACATATTTTGCTGCAAGCTTGGAGCATCAGTGAAGTTATGTAGTAAATGTTGGAAAGAAAAGACTAAGGACTTGGCAGCATGATGGGTTGGGAGATGTGGTTTAGGAAGGAATATTGGCCTCTATCCTTGAATGTCAGGCTATAGAAAGAGACCCTCTGTGATGCAGTTGTAGCGTTGTTTTGGAAGTACCTGTTATTCTGCAGTTCTGTGAGTGAGGGGAAAACCTAAGGCCTGTGCCTTTAATTCAGGAAAAACCAGTAACCATCTATACTGCTTTCCTTTAGACACAGTTAAACTATCCTGTGAGGTCAGTTACATTAAACTTTGGCTAACTGAAATCATAATTCCTTGTGTAACTGGAAGGGTTGTCTTTCAACACAGCTGTAAAAATTATACAAGCAGTCTGCTTTCACTGCTTTAAGGGGGAGGGGGCAGAAAGGATAATTGACAAAATACTTCATGTTGTAATAGGGTTTTTTATGTCCTTTAACAGTCTTGCTATGAAGGTTGTTACTTCAGATACAAAGTTCTTGAGTTTATAAGTTAGAGGAACGTGGCTCTTCACAGAACTGAACTTGGAAAGCAAGCATGGCTTGGGTAACACTTTCCTATAGTTAATTCCAAGCTGAATGTCTTGTTCTCGGTATCTCAATCCATCTGCTTTTACCAAACACTGAAAACTCTCTGAAAACTGGCATCTGCTTTTTCCTTCCTCTTTTGAGGAGTTGCACTGTGTTCGTAGGATCACCTTGACTTGTTGGAGGAGGGGTCAGTCTACAGAACAGACTTTAGGACAGGCTTGTGGCAACAAGCTTTGTGCTGTTGAGGACGTAAAAGAGCTTGAATGTCTTGATTTTATTTACAGAGAGGTCGGAATGAGGGGCTGAGCAGTGGCACTCTCTCCAAGTCATCCTCTTCAGGCATGCAGAGCTGCGGAGAGGAGGAAGGCGAAGAGGGAGCGGATGCTGTACCACTTCCTCCTCCAATGGCAATTCAGCAACACAGTCTTCTCCAGCCCGACTCGCAGGATGACAAGGTAGGAGGAGGAAGCTGGGAAGGCTTCACATGTTGAGATAACTTCTTGTTGGCACAGACCTTTCTTCTGTTTCCATGTGTCTCTGTACTGTGTGTAGTACACCTTTATGGTAGACAGAAGTAATCGCTGTGCCGCTTTAGGTGATATTAATGAGTGAATTAAATGCTTCTCTATTCTAAAAGCACAAGTGCAGAAATTTTTCTACTAGTGCTTTAAATGTGGAAATGGGCTGCTTTGTGTGTTTGCAGGCCTATTTACGTCTGTTTGACTGATGCCATGTTTAGTGATTAGAATGTAATTGTTTCATAATCATACATCTGGGTACTGAGGTTAAAATACTATCTCCAAATAAAGTTTATCTGTAGGCATTAACAGTTTCACATAAACTTTTGAGATCATAGGTTGTTCACCAAGCCCTTCTATTTTAGATAGCCTCAGTTCCGGACGGGGGGGTGGGGAAATTTCTACATACATGCCCTAGCAGAAGGAGCTGTTTACATCAACTCTAAGGTGGTTGGGTTTTTTTCTTGTGTTTTTCCCACTTTTTTTGGGGTGGGGGCATGTGCCTAAGAAAAAGGTGTACTGAGAAGTTAATATCCAAATAAAAGTGGTAATCAGCTGGTTCTTACAAAAAATGGCACGTTAAAATTGAGGGTAAAATTAAATTCTGGATGTAAGCAGTAAATGCATGAAGACGATCTTACTTGCATATAATCTGTTTTTCTTGAATGTTATGTTTGTACATTGAGAGGGCTTATTTCAATTTTGAACCTGGATCAAATGTTTAGGGGACAAGTATCAAGCCTGGAAATAGAGGTTTTTATAGTGGAAACAGTCTGGACTTGGGCAGCAAATATGCATGTTACTGCTTTCTTCCCATTTTGCTGCTTTAAATTTTTAACCTTTGTAATTTTGTGGCTGACAGTTTGTAGGATCAAAATGTCTGGCTCTGATGCTCTATGTGTATTTAATTCCTACATGTTTCCTGAATTGAAAAAGTGTGATGTATGAGTTGGGGAGTTAATATATTGGGAAATATTCCTGAAACAAAACAAGCAGAAATGGGCCACCTTTAGGCCTGAGAGAATATTTTATTGTTAGAAAATACTTGTTTTGAGGCCTAGAAATAAAGACAACTTCAGTTTACCTTCCCTGCTGATAAGCTGCCATATTTGCATGTCCCTTCAGCGATAGAAAAAAATCAATATGCAAGTCTTGTAAAGAGTTCTCCAGATAAAAATGGATTTTGCTGGTATAGTTCTCTTGTCACAGCAAGAAGAGTTATGTGAAGGGATATGTTTGTCAGTGGGTGACCGCTTGCTTTAGTATTCCTGGTGCAAAGTGGGACCCTTACCACAGCAGAGTAAGAGGCTTTAAATAGCTTTCAATCACCAGTAAATTTTACTTCTGCTTCTCAAGAGGTTAACATGCACCCGTTAAAAACATCTTGGGGACAGTTTTTAATGTATCTTTAATTGCATTCTGGAGAAGACTTCTGAGAAGTCAAAATTTGGTAAAGTTGATATTGTACCCTAATTTTTCAAAACATGTAAATACTGATTCTCCTGTGGTGCACTGGTTTTCATAGAATCACAGAATGGTTAGGGTTGGAAGTGACCTTAAAGATCATCTAGTTCCAACCCCCAGTATCTGTCCTACTGCATGGCGGGAGGCAGAAAGTCCTCTCACGTTGCAGCCTGGGAGGTTGCGTGTGCCTCCCTGAGGTCCACACATCAAGGCATACCACCAGTTTCCAGTACCTAAAGCACATGCTTTATTGGAACGCAGAAGTGAGAAGCCAGAGCAAAGTTTTACCCAGCAGAAGTCAGTTGGCTCCGTTGATGGAGTTACTGATTAATAAAAGGCTTGCAAACAAATTCCCAGTTGTCTGCCTTTTGGGTGGAGTCCTCCTTCACATTCCTGCCACACTCAGTGGTTTCTTGGGCTCCTCTGGATCCCAAGGAATGTCTCCTCCTTTCCGTGACCTCAGAAGCTTGGCTTTCATCTTTGTCTCACTGTGAGCATTTCTTCCTCTCCAGGGCTCCTCCATACTGGAAGGTCTCTGGGTTTCTCCCTCCCTCTCCAGCCTGTTGGGGGCTCCAGCAGCATCTCACACCTGTGCATGCTCAGTCGCTCCCTCCACCTTTCCTTGTTGTCTGTGCGAGGGGTGTATTCTGCTCTCGGAGTACACCATCGGGAATGTCAGCAGGCAGACTTCATTTATGTAGCTCCTTCTTTTTCAGATAACGTGGTACAACCATGTGAACTGGCAACCAGCCAGCTCTGAAGTTTTACCAGCAGTCACATCCCATATACTCCCACAGACCAGTAAGGGAGGGAAGGGACCTTCACCAGAGTCTGATTCCAACACTGCCAGTGTTGTGTAAGGCTAAACTGAGCTCCACATCCAAAGTGAAAACCCACATACAAGCACAGCTTTGGAAAACCTGGTCAGCAGTCAAATGACAGGAGCATACAGCTGCCTGAAAGATACGTTAGCTGTCGGATTGCGCATGCAAACACCATGTGCTAGGCCACGCTGATTTGTCCAGTATCACTAAATAACACGACCCTTTTCTCCCCCGAGAGCTCATCTGCACCATATGCGTTGTTCTGTTCAGCAGAATCGTTGCACACTTCACGGATTTATATTTGATGGCAGTTTACAAGTTGTTTTGCATTTAATTTTTGGATAAGCAGTATTAAAGTTTCAAGATCAGTTATGTCAATATGCAACTAATTATTTTTGCCTTTTTTTTTTCTCTTTTTGTAAACTCTGGTGCAGCATTATGTTGACTTGTGTTCTGTCTCTGCTTTGGCTCAGTTCCCTTATCTTTCCATTTAAAGTTGTCTGTATTTCCTTTGCTTACCCAATCCCCGTTTTCCTTTCCGTATAAGGCAAATACAAGGCAAACTACCTAAAATCTGTATATTCTTCTATTTTTTTACTGACTCAGGGGAAGCCTTGTTACACCCATTCTTGATTTGAGCAGAACCTCTTGTGTTAAGTCATTATACGTGCCATTTCTTTGTCCAGTTTGTTGGAAACATTTGCAGGGCAGCTTGCCCTGTGCTACATGACGTTCACTGTGCTGTTCGTAATATGAACTGAGATTCATATTACACCTTGTTTCCACTTTCCAGTTATTTAATGATACATGTAATATGCAAACAAAACTGTTTGCAAATTACTGAGGCTGAATTTAATGGCCCCCTCCCAGAATCCTTTACTGTGACCACCTTTTACCTTCAGTTGTATCTATAAACTGGCATTTTATAGCTTATGAGGCCAGAGATCATCTGTGCTCTACACATACCACTGGGGAAAATGGATGGCACAAGGAATGGTGAGCTCAATTTCCCCTCTGAATCTGGGCAGTAAACCCCAGCTCCTTTAGAAAAGTAAATGCCCTGAGTTACTGTTGTATTTTTTACATAGCTTAGTGATGCTTCCTCCTTTATTTCAAATCTTCTTGGTTCTCGTTACTGTTCTGCAGTTGTTGCTTTGTTTAACCAGCAATAAAATAAGTTAACAAACGGTTTGTCCACTGAGTTGATTCAGGTGATTTTTATAGCTGTTTATCAGGCATTATCATAGTCGGCAAGATGAAGGATATTTCCTTGGCTTCTGTTGCATGTAGGTATAGGAATTTTTATGCCAGGATTTAACTGCTGTGGGCATTACTTAAATTTTCCAATTCCAGTTTCCTAAGTTGGAAGGGATGATCGTAGTGTTATATTACACTGACAGTTATTGTTGGGTACCTTTGTTTGACAGAGAAGGACGTCTCTTGGTCCTTGAGCAAGTGCCAGGCTAACTCTGAGACTCTCTTCCTTTGTGTCATTGCACAGGCATCTTCTCGTTTACTGGTACGGCCGACCAGCTCCGAGACCCCCAGTGCTGCAGAACTAGTCAGTGCAATTGAAGAGCTCGTCAAAAGCAAAATGGTGAGGCTGACTGGCAGATGCACGTGTTCAAAGTAGTTGTGTCGTCAAGTCCCGACTTGCTATTCACAGAAAAGCTGCATGCGTTCGACTTGTAAAACTTGATGCTTGTTTCAAAAGGCACTTTCTGGGTTGGTGCATGGGGTTTTTTTGTAAAAGCACTTAATGAGTAAGTAAATGGCTATGTAGAGGAGCAGAAAGCAATAAATCAGAGGAAAACGTGATGGCAGAAAATGTACTTCCTATTAGTAAAAAAGAAAAGTCCTATTAGTAAATTGAATGCAAAGACCCAGGGTCTTAGCCTGATAGACTTTTATGAGAAGAATCCCTGAGAATTTATAGCAAGTCTTGCAGTGTTCAGCAGTAAAGCAGATAACCCTCATGCAGAAACATTTATGCAATCTAGCTGCTCTTTATGTAACATAATGAATAAAGAAGTAAAAGAGTAAAGGGATCAGTTGGCATGTTAGTGCCTCCTTTCTTGCTTTTTAGTGTTTGCTAACAAATTAGGTAGGAGGAATTTGTGTCAGCTCTTCTAAGTTTCTATGTTTTAAAGTTTCTGTTTTTCTGAAGGTACCCATTGACAAAAAATAGTGTTTATGGATAATTCCAGGAAGGCTGTCCTTCATATTCAAAATCCATCTTCTCCCAATCCTAGAAAAAAAATGCTCTAGCTGACCCTGGAAATTGGACTACATGGTCTCAGGAGGTCCATCAGCAGTTCTGTGATTTGTCCTCCAAAACCTCCAAATGTCCTCCAAACCTTTAAGTCTGTCTTTTGCAACATAGACACTGTTGGGCTTAGTAGGAGTGCCTCTGAAAACGAGAGAATGGCGGCATGACAATCCTGTGTTACCAGAGATTGGCATTTCCCAGGCTCTTTTTAATTCAAGCAGCTTTGAATTTCAGAATGAGAAATTTTGATTTCTATTTTACATTTCCTCATTCAGAAAGACTTATACTTCACTTACTGCATGAAATACTAACTGCACTCTCTTAGAGTATTAACTTTGCTTTTTACTTCTCTTGCACTGGAACGGTCAGTAAGAAGTAATCTAGGGGAAAATTCAACACAGACTTCGTAAAAATTAGATGGTCCATGTGTCTCTTAGGCAGCCTGTCAGTGGATATAGCTTAATGATCCATGCATATTGTCCCGGGTGGAGATGTTCTCATTTCACAGTTCTAGCCAAGGGTCAGCTTCCCCTGGTTTTTGGGCCAGTTGTGTCATTGTTGGGTTTTTACGTTTTTGTAGAGAAAGAAAAAAAGATTACAGCTGAACCCCACCCTGGTGAAGTAAACGTGTCTTGCATTAAAGGCTGTATCACATGCAAGGAAAATGTGATACATAACTGTAGCTTGATCCAAGATCATGGGCTTGCATTAAAGAAGTCCAATAAATACTTCGTAGAAGCTTGTTCATATTACTTTTCCCATGCCTTCTCCATCCTTTATACAAACAGTCGGCTGTGGAGTCCGTGCAAGGGAGGTAGTGTATCTGGCAGAAAAGACAGGGGCTCTTTCCTAGGATCTGAACTGTCATGAAGCTCAAAGGCAACACTGACAGTGTAGAAGTAATTATTTTCTTCAATGAGTCAATATTTTGGCTAGTTAATAATAAACAAAATGTCTATCAAAGAATGCCACTTCTGTTGTGTTAAAAAATTTAACATCCAGAGAAACTCCTTTCAAGATGTCCTATTTATTATTGAAAGGAACTTGCATATGCCAGAACTAAAGTAAAGCCAAACATACTTTAATCCCTGGCAATAAGCACACATCTGTGTAACTTCCACCCCAGAAGTACTTACATCCGGAGCAGGATAGTCTGACTTCTAGCCCTCGCTGCTCAAACCAACTGAAATCCTTTCTTTTCCTGTGAAGGAAAGCCTGATATATGTCAAATGTCCTTCTCTAAGGTTAGGTTATCTGGAAAGCAAAGCTGTTGGCTGGTTTCCTGGAAGCATGAGACCTTCTTTGCCAAGATACATTACAATAATTGATCTCCCATAGGTTCCCATATACAGCTGCTTGTAAATGTGTCTTCTGAATAAGGGGGAAATAAATCATTGTTGCTGTGTGTCTTGAACACCTTCTCAGGCCCTGGAGGATCGTCCAAGTTCCTTGTTGGTGGATCAAGGTGACAGCAGCAGTCCATCCTTCAATCCTTCGGATAACTCCCTTCTCTCCTCCTCATCACCCATAGATGAGATGGAAGAAAGGAAATCCAGCTCCTTAAAAAGACGACAGTAAGACCACGTTTTTGCTCTGTTTTTTACACTGCTTTGAAGAGAGAAGTGAAATGTTTAAAAAAATGTCCGTTTTGAATGGGCAGCAGAAGCTGTTAGTCTGAAAGGGGGAGGACTTGTGTTAGGTGTCCAGCATGTAGTCACATTATGCCAAGAAATTTTTTTTAGTTGCAGTTCAATTTCCTGTGATTTTTAATTTTAGCCATACCTGTGGTTGACTTCTGTCACAAGTCAGTCTTGGTTATTCAGGAAGATGCTGATCTTTAAATGTTCAGATGGCTATTAGGCTTCCTAAAAATTGTCATTCTCTTTTTTTCTGTTCCTCTGCACTCCTAATTTCTTTATGTAGTAGTAAACTGTTACCATGGTAGAACAAAACCATGACTGATTTCAAAATTATTTACATCTGTGAGTAGAAATAACAGTTCATATACTTAAAAGTCTCCAGACCAGACACATAATAGCATTTTATTTTAAACAGTAATTAACTGTTTAATTTTAATGACACGTGTAAGAAAACATCTGACTTTAGATAAACAGAAGCAAGCCTGCGTCGGTTCCAAAATCAAAGTAGCATCTTGCTTAGAGAGAATGTAGAGTCTATTTCGGCGCTGCTTATCAAACATATGTGACTGCAGATGTGTAAGAAGTTCTATGACATTAATACTCCGTAAGAATCTGTTTCAATTTTTTAATGCAATGTGTTCACCGTTATCTTTCCATTGTAGCTATGTCTTACAGGAGTTAGTGGAGACGGAACGAGATTATGTACGAGATCTGGGCTACGTAGTTGAGGTATGATGTTTTTCATTCTCTTGATTTGTCCTTTTTTTTTTTTTTTTCTCTTTTAATGTGGTACTGACCAGCTCTGTAGCTGGAACCTGACCATTTCTTTCAAAACAAAATAAAGGAACAAACTGAAAAAGTGAGTGTTTCCATTCTGAGTTTTCCCTTCTGCCGGGTTTTAACATAGCAGAAATACTGCATCAAATCTTGTTCCCTTCTTTCTTCCTGTTACTGTGTGCACCTTGTTCATCTGAGGAGTGCAGTTCTGTGTCATTTTTTAACATCACTAGCTCTGGCCTACTGACATCTTAGGCTAGAAGGTTTTATTTAGCCCAAATAAATTAAAGAAATAAAAAGAAATTTAGCTCAGCATATAGAGCAACAATCCTGGATTTAAAAGACTTGCTTCCTCTCCTACTGCTATGCTTCTCTTAGACTTCCTAATTTCCCCCATCACCTCATGTGATGTTAAAATGAGGTAACATCACACATCTCCCTTCAGTCTTCAGCTGCCAACAAAAATGCATTTGGAGAAGTAAAGAGAATGAGCACGATAGTGAATTTCAGCCTAACGAGGTTCAGTCCTTAAAGTCTCTTTTAAAGGGAAGGGGGGAAAGAAAGATCAGCATTGTGATAATTTTTTTACAGTATTTAAAGGGTGCGTTAGATTGCTATGAACAGATGTATTTTTTTCTGAAAATGCTAAACAACAAAACATAAACTTTGCAAACTAAAATCAGACCTGGCTAATTAGGAATAGAAGTACTAGGAAAAAATTGAAGTAATATAGTTGCATGAATATTACAAAATTTAAAAGCACTCCCAGCTCTAACGGCAGGATAGAATCACGCCATGAGACGACTATTGTACACTAAAAAAGAGAAAGCAGGACCGTGGGAAAATGCAAAAGGAACTTTATTGCAGCCAGAATGCTAATAGAGTTGGGTGTTCAGCTTGCTCATACCACAAGTAGTAGTCTGTGCTGTGCAGTCCTGTGTGCTGTGCAGCTGCTTTCTTCCGCAGCGCACCTTGGCATAGGGTTAGCGGGGGTGTCTGAAATAAGAAACGCTGAGCAAAGGAGCGCAGAAGCCCGTTCAGCGGCGCTGACATGTACTCGGTAACAGCCCTACCTGCAGCAGCATTGCAGCTGCTTCAGACGAGTAGGGCTGAAGAAGTGTCCTGTGGATTTTGAGCCTGTTCACACAGGCTAAATTGTCTGGAGTGTATTTGTCTTCCTAGCACCGGGCAGTGATGTGTAGGCAACCTCAAGCCACTCTGTGTTGTTTTGTGTCAATGCCCTACGTTATGCTATGTTACAGAAGCAGTTGTCTTTTTGGTTTGCTTTTGTATCCCAAGCCAAGCTGTTGTCATGGGCAGTTGGGAAAGCTTCTGGGAAAAATGGGGATTCCAAGACAACTCACTTTTTTTTAAGTTAAAATGTTCACAGTGAATTTCCCTGGTCTGTTGCAGGGTTATATGGCACTTATGAAGGAAGATGGTGTACCTGACGACATGAAAGGCAAAGACAAGATTGTATTTGGAAACATTCACCAGATTTATGATTGGCACAGAGAGTACGTATTAACTAGAAAACCATCGCTGAACAATTCTACCTAAAAAATACTAGACTGACCTTAAGAATTATTTTTTTTCTGAAATATTTAGATACAAAGTAAATACAGTTGGTCTTACGCTTTCAGTTGTAGATACTGTAGATCCAGCTTACAGATGTTGGTGTGAAGATTTGTTTTAAACAGGGATGCTTATATATAGCAAGTGCTTCAACTAAGAATCTATAGTATAGATAGTATTAGTTACAGGAAGTCTGTATATTGTTTGAGGCTTTGTTTTCAAAACTGATTTCTCTAAGAATACAGTCTAAAGAATTTGTTAGGGGTTGGCAAGGCAATATGAGCACCTCAGGCATTCAGACTAGAAGAAAAAAGGTTTCAGTCAATATATGGAATTAAAGAATTTTATTAATGAACGCCGATACTTTTTCATGGTGTCATGGATTTACTGTGTCCTTTTGTAAATCTATATTAAAATATTACACTGTTAATGTTGTAATTTTGGACATAGATTTTATGCAAAGTTGCTGACAAGGGACACAAAGTGGACCTTGCAGTAAGACTTGCAATTACCTGTTGTTATAGTGTGTGCTGTCACCAAAAAGTACTTACTCTGTTTATTTTCAGCTTCTTTTTAGGAGAGCTGGAGAAGTGCCTTGAAGATCCAGAAAAGCTGGGGTCCCTGTTTGTTAAGCATGTAAGCACAAACATCTTCGTTGGCAAATCCCTATTGCTGCTACTAACTGTGTTTGATTATTAATGATTTATCCATGATACGACTTGGTTAAGCAAGTGCTGTAAAATATTCTTCACTGTAAGAGGTGGAGAGGTAGCTCATAAAAGCTTATAAGTAGGCCGAGTAAATGCTGTAGTTTTTGTCCTCAGTATATTAGGGACAAATATGAGTGAGAGCCCCATTTCTCAATTCAGTTGCAGTTCTGAGCAAGGGAATTGTAATTTCACATGACACCTGCCTTCTAATCCCTAGTATCCGTGCACTACCATGGAACATAGGAAACAAAATAAGGAAAGGGGTTCATTCTTCTTTCCAGTTTCAGTGCATTGTTGTTCTGTATCCTTCCCCCTTCTGAGAATCACAGGACTGGTTGAGATTCCTCCCTTCTCACTTGTGTTAGGAACTGAGAGTGCCAGAAGCTCACGATGTTTAATTTTAGTCCAACAAGCTTTATACAAGTCCCTGTTTTTTCCATTTTCATTTATTTATTAAAAGGAATGACCATGTTAGACATATGGATATTATAACACTTTGGAAGGAAATCAGATGAGCTAGTTATCTAGAAACTAGATATCAAAATTCTGGACACATCAGACATGCCACTAATCAGTCATTTTGGTGTCTCTTTTTGTAGATATATAGTTTGTGTAGAAATACAATCTGTTTGATATGAGGTCTTAAGGTACTCCAAAACACACGGGACAGCAGAATGAAAGCCTGCCTGCTAGACAGGATCGTTTGCACAAGTGAGCAAAGACTGAAGATAGGCTGGATTAAAGCTGATTTAATGGGTTTCGGATTTTCCCTGCAGTCTGTTTGAAGTCAGTGTCAGGGTAGCAAAAGAGCACAAGAACCAAACATTATTGGGATGGTAACACTGGAAGCCAGGCCTGATTTGTAGACTAATGATGAGGAATGAGCTGTTTCATTTCTGAGGGACTGTTTAAAAAAGGAAAAAAAGCACGAGGAGAGGGGAGAATTCTGGCAGTGTTAAAATGGGAAACCTGGAGGAAGTAACTCCCTGTTTCTGATTGCTGTTTTACTTTCTTCTGGTATACTTGTAACTGATTTGTCTTTGAAAAGGCACCCTTACCACTCCAGATGGAAAGGCAAGCTGTGATGCTATTACAGCATCCTCTAGCACAACCCTGACTGTCCACTGGAACATGACGATTCAGTTCCTGTTCTTAATATGTTCTGTGTCCTTTTAAATCTCCAACCTATTTCTTACTTTTTTGCTTTCCATTTGTCTTCACTGGTCAGTACTCAGTATCTGATCAGCAAAGCCTCTAACAGCCAACGAAAAGGAGCAAAATGATAAGAAAGATTTTTGAGTAGGTAGTAGACACATATGGTATGCCTGTGTTTCTTAGCCATCAAGATCAGTCATCAAGAATGAATCTTAAAGGCTGAAGTTATGCACTCTCTGTCTTTCTTTGTTGCCTTGGTGTTAAAACCATGTGCACAAAATACAGAATCAGAGTTTAAAAATACTAGTGCCACCATTTCCAGGCTACATCACCTATGTCCCCACTCAAACTCCAATAGGACAGCTAATACTAAATAGAAGACTTAAGAGGTTTCTTCAAATTCCTCTGTACACCTAAAAAGGAGGAGGTCATTATTCTAATATATTAGAATAATAATTAGATTATTAAATTTAAAAATATGGTATTTCAGAGGCTCCATCCATTGCTCTTGCTACAAGAAAAAGATGGCAACTTTCATACTTCATTTGATTGTGGACCTGCTGAGCTATCTCCTCTAAACACCTGTTGTTCAGGAGTATTTATAACTCTGGAAATGTTTTTACTTGTGCTGCCTTTATAAAATCATCATGATATTCTCAAGTCAAATGCATTTTCAGATCTGTAATTTCTGCATATATAGCCGCTTCTTTTCCTCGAAGGGACCTTTTTAAGCTCATACTTCTGAACAGCTGTACTTCTTAAAATAATACTCCATTTCAGTCTGGCATGTTTTTTTCTTGATGATGATGTATGATTCTGTATCTTTCTTCTTCTAGGAGAGAAGGTTGCACATGTACATAGTTTACTGCCAAAACAAACCAAAGTCTGAGCACATTGTCTCAGAATATATTGATACGTTCTTTGAGGTGAGTTCCTGAGGGAGGATATATGCAAGGTGAAGGGTGCGTACATCATAAGCATTATCAGATCTGTTGACCCAAACAAAACAAAAGGCACACATCGTTGTTACTGTTTAAATTATAATTTCTTGCCATTCCTGTTCTGATTTTTCAAGTGTGATACAGGCTTCTAGAGATGTATTAATCTCTAGGGGAAGAAAACTGAAGTTTAGGTATAAGATATATAAATTAATTAGTAGTCTCTCATTCTTACCAGCCCTAGTCCAGGCAGTTAACAGTGTATATTATATGAAGTGGCAGCTTTGGATGAGAGAAGATCACTGTTAAATATAGACTATATACAACCTGTGATTGAAAAATTACGTTTCACTATACAGTCTCTTCAGAAAAAAACTATACAGAAGATGCTTGGAGAGGGCAATGCTTTGAAAACAAAGGTGATACTTAAAAGGAGAAGGTCTCCACCTTTTGCAAACTGAAGATTAGGTTCTGCTTTGGCTTTTGCCAATTTCTGCTCTGATATCCATCCTGCTGTGTTTCTAACTCAGCAAAACAAAACGCAGTTGTTTCTAACTGAACAAGCAAAAATTGTTTGTTTTGCAACCCTCAGGATCTAAAGCAACGTCTGGGCCACAGACTTCAGCTCACAGACTTGCTAATAAAACCTGTGCAGAGAATTATGAAATATCAGCTGTTACTAAAGGTAAAGTGACGTTGAGATCAATTATTTAATATATGTATAAACAGATACTTTTTCTATTTTAAATATTGCTGATGTTTTTCCACCCTCATCCCAAACAGAACCCAAATTTGTAAGCAATGTCATATGTTTATTTTCTGAGCGTATTCAGATAGTTATAAAAATGGCAGTAAATAGCTTGGGCAGAATTTGGCTTTTTCTTTTAACAGTTAAAGACCAAATGAACTCAAGTCAGAGACATGGAAATGTTTAGAATTTGTACCAATGTCATAGGAAAGGGAGAGGGATCTCCCAACTGTTTTCAGAAGTAAATGTGATATGAGTTGTTGGAACTCGCCCCAACTTTTCCATCTACATCTGTTTTAACATCACCTCAAAATTTACCAAAGAGCAGCTCTATGAATAGAGAGGTCGTGGCCTTAGTACACGTTCTTTCATCAGCTAAATGAAAATAGTGAATCTTAAAAAATAAGAGGTGGAATGCACCACAGCAAGAAGCTCTAGAAAGAAAATTTTTCTATGAGCCCTCTACAGTCTGTTATTCTCTGACAAAGGATAGCAAACTCAGATTTTCTAAGATTTCTCTGTGCTAATTAATGGGAAAAGAACTAATATTATTGTTTTTTTCTTTTTTTCAGGACTTCCTCAAATATTCTAAAAAAGCTAATCTTGACACAACAGAGCTAGAGGTACTTGAGACGTTTTCTCTTAGTGATTTGAATGCTCTTTACCCTGCACTTCTCTTGTTTTGACAGTCACGTTCCTTTTCTGATCTTCTTGAGAACGTGGTTATAAGTGTTGACATTTCGCATTTCTGTTCTAAAGCAACCATAGCAAATTAAACAAAAATTTTATGCTGCTAACTCATTTGGAAAAATAAAGCTTTGACTTTTTATTTGTCTTGAACAGAGAGCTGTAGAGGTCATGTGTATAGTACCAAAACGGTGTAATGACATGATGAATGTTGGCCGCCTGCAAGGATTTGATGTAAGTTGGCTGGGGTTTTGCTTAAGAGTTTTTGTTCAGGTTCTCTAGAAATTAACCGTTACTGTTGCGGGGAGAAATGAGGTAAGGGGCTCCCTCGCTAGCGGGTTAGCTGGAGGAAAAAGCATCGAATGAAAAATCAAGTCTTAGCCCTGTCAAGGACTTTTTCCTGGGAAACTTTGCCAGTTGTGTCAGTCATGCTAGGTAAGTCCTACTGCAAAGTCTAGGAAGCACTGGTGGTGGTACAGTTCCCTTGTTGACTAATGACTTGCAAAATAGTGAAGTAATCAGTTATCGGCAGGTGAGCAGACCTGACTCTAGTACTGAGCAGACCTTACTTTAGTACTGTAGACCAAGGAGGAGTTGCTAAGGTCAGTAAGGTACCTGAGGCAACTGTAGCCCTTCTTGTTTTGCTAAGTCTAGAAGAGATGGAAACTGGTTGTTGAAGAAGTATGCATCAGCCAGACCCTAGTCACATGTTCTACTTGCAAAGCCCTTCCTACTCTGTGATGTAGGTATGAACTTGAATTCTTCCCCTTTTCTACACCCTGGAAGACATTGGAGGAATACATGAGTTACTGTGAGAGCTATTGAGACTAGAGGTGAAAGCCCTAGCGTTACAAACCTCACTGCCATATGAATTGCAATGGGTGGAGTGGATTTTTTCAGGGTTTTTTTTCCTTGATGGTGTGTGTTTTTTTGAGAAAGGGTGCAAGAATGTCTTGTGTCTAGGATGATCTCAGAAATTGTGAAATACACAAAGCTGTTTTGGCATGAGCATCTGCTCTAAAAGGTTGGCTGGGGGAAGAAATGAAGAACTGCACTAAATCTGTTTCTGCTTGCCTCTGTGTTTAGGGTAAAATTGTAGCCCAGGGTAAGCTCCTGCTCCAGGACACATTCTTGGTTACAGACCAGGACACGGGACTTCTGCCACGCTGCAAGGAGAGACGGGTCTTCCTGTTTGAGCAGATTGTCATTTTCAGTGAGCTGCTAGATAAAAAGAAAGGTTTCTCCATGCCCGGATTCTTGTTTAAAAACAGTATCAAGGTAACTCTTGTGTGTGAGTCTTTGCGTCCCCTGCACAAACTCTGCTAAGGTAACAGTTTCTGATTCAGTCTGGAGTCACTAGTGACATCTAGATGTGCAATCATAAAGCACAGTGAGGTGTCAGTCATTTCCTGAAACTACTTCCTACCAAATTGCTGCTCACTGATGATAAATGGAAATCTTGGGATCCCAGCGCTGTGATGCTTCCCATGTGCACACCAAAACAGGTGTTCTTGTACGAAGCATTCGCCAAGAGTTCTGTCTTCTGCTCTGCGCTGTGTGTACACCACATTGCAAAGTGATTGCAGATAAAGATAATAACACCTTACGTATCCCCCCTTTTGACCTTCAGCTGAGTTCATTCCAAATGTGGCGGTAACATTTGTATGTAGTGCCACCTTCTTTGACATGTGAGCTCTTCCTCAAACAACAAGCATTTACTTGCGCTTAAAGCTTTTCCCAGAAACAAAACCTGATGATATTAGGGCTGACCAGCGCTCCTCGTGAAGCATTTTGGGTGGACACTGCTTCCCTGAATTTACCTCAGTGCTCTGCCCGCCAGCTGAATGTCCTGTTTAGACACTAGCTGGACAGCTGGTTTCGAGGCATTGCAGTGTCTGCAGCAGAAGCCTTCGGTGTGAGCCAGTAGTAGAGCTCCATGGCATTTTAAATAACACAGAGGGAGAGTGAAGGATGATGGGAGAACATTGGGCCATCCTGACCAGCTTGTTCAGGCACAGTGTGTCAGTAAGCTGCACACTAATCCTTCACTTACTGTAATCCTTCATTTCGTGGTATTGTTTTACTGAAGGGAAGAACGGTCATCCTTTGAAGATCTGACTCTGAGCTCCTAAGTCAGAGATTTTGGAGGTATGTTGCTCATAAAATACATGAAGTAAATTCTCTTTTTTCATGAAGGTGAGTTGCCTTTCCCTGGAGGAAAATGTGGACAGCGATCCATGTAAATTTGCACTAACGTCAAGAACGGGCGATGTCACGGAGACCTTTATTTTACATTCTGCCAGTCCAGGAGTCCGCCAGTTGTGGATCCATGAAATTAACCAAATTTTGGAAAACCAGCGCAACTTCTTAAATGGTAAATTATTTCCCCTGACTGAAAGTTCATAATTGAACAACTTTTCTCTCATCTGTTGTTTCTTGGCTTTGAAATGTTTTGTAGGCTTCCGTTTTCATGAGCTAATACAGAACAGTTGGGGGATATGTGCCACATTTCTGCTTCAGAACAGATGCTAGCATTTATTATAAGAGCGGTAGTCGGAATTTACATGGTGTTCTTTTGGTGAAATTTTCCAAATGTTTTGTAGGAGTGAATCAAGATTGGCACCATCCGTTGAGGTGGAGAGCTTGCGTACCCCTTTTAAGCAAATGCAAGTCTTCAGAGGCTAAACCTAAGTGGAATTTTAAGCATCTATTCAAAGTATATTTCGCTTGTGTTATTTTGGTAGCCATTGTTTCCACATCTTACTGTGGCAACAACATTCAGATTCTGCAGGAAAAAAGTAGAAAGACAGTAGTGTCTTCTGTGACAGTAGAAGATTCTTGTATTTTTGTATCCATCGGTTGTTGCACCAGTCTAGATTTTTTTTTTTTTTTTAAAAGAGTTTTAATGGATGGAACCAGTGAGTGGAGAATTTGGGGTCCACTTGATTCTTCTCAACTTGGCTGCTGACTGACAGTGTGATCCTACAGGAAAATATTTCTCTCTGGTTTCAGGTTTTCCATCTTTTAATAGAGGTGCACACAGCAGGTCATGAAGGTGTGATATGGAACAGTGACTTGAGGTCTACGGCATGACCAGCATTGCTAAGGGAATTTATCTTATTTGAACAGCACTCCCCTTTAGCCAGTAAACGTGACTGTTTAAAACTGTTCCTGTTCCTTTTCCTGCCCTTCTTCCCCTGACTGCCTCCTCTCCCGCCCCTATTGCAGCCTTGACGTCCCCAATCGAGTACCAGAGGAACCACAGCAGTGGTGGAGGCGGCAGCGGGAGCAGCAGCGGTAACAGCAGCGGCCCCAGCAGCTGTAGTGGCATCCCCAGCTCCAGCCGTAGCCGGCCATCCCGGATCCCCCAGCCTGTCAGACACCATTCCCCAGTCCTGGTCTCCTCTGCAGCCTCGGCCCAAGCAGAGGCAGACAAGATGTCAGGTATGTCCATTCACAATCTCTCCCTGCCACACTACAACACCTCCTTAGAAACTGGCCTGAGCCAGCCAGACAGGCACCCTCCCAATGCAGAACCAGACGGTCCTCAGAGAGAAGCTGAGCAGATTCCCAAGATGAAAGTTATTGAAAGTCCCAGGAAGACAGCGGGAAACATTTCTGGCCCAGCTGATGGAGCCCAGAAAGACGCACGTGGAGGCTCAGAGGACAGTCGATCAAGAAACAGCGTAGGATCACTGACGCTTGGGAAGCCAAGGCCAGGAGCCATCTCACCAATGAACTCTCCTCTCTCCACGACTTTCCCTTCTCCTTTTGGCAAAGAAACCTTTCCACCCAGCAGCCCCCTGCAGAAGGGCTCCTTTTGGAGCTCCATCCCAGCATCCCCTGCCAGCCGCCCTGGCTCCTTCACTTTCCCTGGGGACAATGACTCCCTCCAGCGGCAGGTCCACCGCCACTCTTCACACAGCAAGGACACAGACCGCATGAGCACATGCTCCTCGACCAGCGAGCAGTCAGTTCACTCCACCCAGAGTAATGGGGTAAGAGCGGAGCACCTCTGTCCTGCGAGCTCTTCTAAAACCTTCCCATGCTCCCTTTCTGCGCGTTACCATCACTCTCCGTACTAACTTCTGGCTCTCCGGTGCTGTACTGCTCTGAAATAATCAACTGTTCGAGTATCTTCTGCGCATTAAAAAAAACAAAATTGTCTACCTCTGTGTGTGTGTGTACATACCAACATGGCTATGTATACAGACACAAAGGCAACTGCTAACATTAGATGCAACTTCTGCCTCTGCTGAAAACATAGATCACTAGGCTGATACTAACTTGCTCTCCTTGCTTCTTTCGTCTCTGATTTGAAGGCAGATAATTAACATGCTGAAGCGTGGCAGCCAGAGCACCTTGGGGTATGCATTGCGGCCAGCACTTAAATCTGACTTCGAGATTTTGGCAGATTGCCTTGGGGCTTTTTTCCCTTTCGTGCACAAATCCGCCACCGTTGTCCCGTTGAGTTTTAACGTCGTGGAGGCATCTACAGTACGTTCCCTGGGCTGCTTAATTTTTGGGTTTCATTAATGTTTTCCCCCCCCTCTCCTTTCAGCCTTAGTTGATGTACAGCATCCTCTTTTTAATTCCTGTGTCTGATCAAGGAAGCTTCCTGCAATCCACTCAAAACAGGCCAACAAAACCTACTAAAATAATCCTCCTTCTACTACAGCCAAAACATAGCAGCTCCACTTGTCTTTTCTGCTTTGTAAGAAGAACTGGCTTAGGGCACCTGGAGATTCAACCTTTTAAATACACACGTGGTGCGTTTGCGCGGAAAGCTTGGGGTATCGACAGAATCCACATTCTCTGTAACCACGTCCACCAAGAAACGCACCGCAGCGGTCGCAGGGGCACCTGTGGCTATAAAGCAAACCTTTCAAGGCGCTGGCCGTGGATGTGGTAGGCAGCCTACCGTGCCTTTCTTCCTAAACTGGCATTTGACTTTTCTCTCACCCAGGGTTGTGTTCGCCAATGTTCTGGTTTTCCCCTCTCACCAATTGTGTGCAATACCAGTTTTGCAAATCCTCTAACTTGCCAGACCTTTTTGTTTTTTAAATGCATGCATTTCTTCATAGAACTGTTTAACACACAGAGCTTTCCTGACTTCTTCTTACTTACTTTTATAGTAGCTTCAGAAGAAAAAAATTACGCTTTGCATGTACTGTGTTTTTATCCCAATCTTCCTTTGGCTTTTCATTTGGTTTAGCTCTGTCTTGTGTTTTCCTCAGCCTAGCAAAATGTGATGTTAATACAGTGTCTGGGATAATTTGAGTGTTTCTCAAGTACTGCACAGTATGTGAATCAAGATGGTCTTACTTTTTATAGGCTGAGAAGACTTGTGTAGTATTAATTGGTGATGTTCCATTAAAAAAAGAAGGAGGGAGAGGTAGGATGGCACTAAGTTTTAAGAACATTAGAATTTTGATACTGCCTCAGCAAAGACACCATTGCTTGTTTTTAATCTTACTGCAAAGCGTAGTATCTGAACGCATGCTTTCTGCTTCACAGCTGTGTTTCTTTCAGTTTGGTAACTGAGGTGGGTCATAATTCTTCATTTATAACCTCATTTCTAGACAGTACTTTAGCAGGATTTCATACCACGTTCAACAGGCTAGAGAAAATGGGTTGTGAAAGTTTGTTTCTATTGAACCATTTGTGTGTATATTTATTTACATGCACATATGGTTAAGGTTGGTTACTTACGGAAAAGTTACTTCCAAGAAGAAGAAAAAGGAATTGGTTTTGCTAGTATTTCAGGAATACGGGAGGAATGTTCTGTATTTTGATTGTAAATTCTCCTCTAATCTCATAATTGAGGTCAGTGATGACCAGCAGAACTTGCAGTAGAAAAACATTAACTGTACAAGAATAATTACTTCCTTGCAAGACAAAAGAAAAAGCTTTCTATGCAGAGAATAAATTCTGATATAAATACATTCAAGAGAACGTTTGTCACTTGATAGTTACAAGACACTTGTTTATTTAACAGATTTATCTGTCCTTGTTGAAAATAAGAAATATTCAGAGTTTAATATGATCCTTCAAGACTTAATTATTAAAAATGATGTTATGTTACAGGAAGGACAGTCCTGCAAGTTACACAAATTCCATTGCATGCTCAGAAACAGTTGTGTTCAGGAATAGTGTTTGTGGCTTAGGCTGGTTTTGCAACTTCAGCCTTTCATCTCCCCCTCTAAGTCTAACAGAAGGAGTAAACAAAAGCATCTTTCTCTGAATAGAGTTGGTTTTCATCTGGCAAGTTGTAATCTTAAATTAAACAATGACTGAAAATGAGACTCTTTTTTGGTTCTGCTATTCCCAGTTTGCTTGAATCATGGAAAGGGCTTGCTAATACAAAAGGCTGTGCGGGCAGTCCTCTTAAGCCAGACAAAATGAGATCTCCTACTGGAAATCCCATCTGGACTGAACATAAATATCCTTTAGTAGAGGTACAATCCAGGATGAGATCTTTCTCTGTGTGGCAGCATTTGCTTCATCATCCTACTAGGGGAAAAAAAGACAGAATGGACTAGAATCACCCAGTTGAATAAAGTAGCTCAGCTAGAATAAAATGTACAGACTCACTGGAAACCCAAGCATCTATGTGCTGAATATGCTGTGAATGAGTAATCTGAGACTGTTCCTTTCCAAATGGCCTGGTTTCTCAGCCAAAGCACTCATGGGGGGTAGCACAGGCACCGAGAGATGGACTGACTTGTTCAAGGCCGTTAGCAGGTTGGAAGAGAACGTGGGTTTCAGGGTTCCTGAGGTACCATGCTGTCCATTAACCCCCGCTGCATCTTCTCAGCACTGGGGGGAGAAATATTTGACAGCTTTGAGAAAAAAGATGATCCTGTGTTAGTCCTGTGTGCCAAGCTTTCCGTTCACTGCAGGTACATACATGGTGCTGACGTGTGGTTATGCTATATAAGTGATAGTCTCCAGCTACAGCTGGGTATCGATGTCCTCCTTCAACTCAGCTACTACTACACAATAGTGGGCCCTCACGGGTAGTGACCTGAAACAGTTTGACATAAGAACAGGAGCAAAAGACAGGCACATGCACATACACACCTCATGCTACATCATTAATAGGCCAGTCTCTGGTTTTCACTTGTTTCAAGAAGGAAATCACTTATTTCAGGGAATAGGTTGCATAGTCTCTGATAATAGGTTTCACACTTCCATTTATTAAACTGATAAGAGAAATGCATGCAAATTGACAAAATTAGTCTTATTTTTAACGAATAATAATTTCCAGTGGATTCATGGCCAGGATAAGGCTTTTTGTTCTGAAAAATAGCGTGACTTTCAATGTACACCTGGTCAGCGATAATTAGCTTTCTGCAAATGCTTGGTGGGGAAATGAACAACATCCATGAACACTATTGAAAGCGTATGATAAATAGCTAACAACACTTAGCTATCGTAGTCACTAATCAGTCAGAAGTGAGATTTCCAGCTTTATTCTGATAGTTCAGGGGGCCTGTTTTGCCCAAGAAATTAATAATTTCTTATTTTAGTAATTTACTTCATCCTGTGTGTTCTAAAGGAATAAACCTGGTCATACAGATTCAACCAGGGACAAGCCTTGTGGGTTTGAGACACACACTCAAAGGCCTGTTTTGTTCTTTTGTACCATGTCATGTTTTGTGTGCAGAAGGCTGGTGTCCGAGATCTGACAAATAGCGCTAGGAAAGACTGTATATTTTTTACATTGTTAGAATTTCCAGTGTTGGTGAGGTAATGATTACGATTTTGGAACTGCACCTCTAAGGCCATGAAAAACTGTCCTATGTGCTGTACTGAAGTTTTGTTGCCCGATAAAGATGTGAGGATCGTTGTCTGGGCTTGTAAGGAAGACCAGTTGAGCTGTGTCTAAGCTGACTCTTAAAGGAAGTAATCTTGAGTAAAAGTAACGGGAATAAATTTCTGCAGCAGCTGTATGTGAAGGTATTCAGAGATCAAACTAATTTGCACAAGAAATAGATACAGGCAGCTTTAAAAGAGAAGTCGTAGCTCTTTTCTTTCACTACAGCTGAAGTTATGTGGATTATGCAGGTACCGCAGCAGGCCAAGAACAGCCTGTCATCTTCATGAACTTTAAACTTGATTCTTCTTTCCTCCCCTCTTTCTGCTTCCAACTGACGCTTGCAGAGTGAAAGTAGCAGCAGTAGCAATATCTCCACCATGCTGGTGACACACGATTACACGGCAGTGAAGGAGGATGAGATAAATGTCTACCAAGGAGAGGTCGTGCAGATTCTAGCCAGCAACCAACAGAACATGTTTTTGGTGTTCAGAGCCGCCACTGATCAGTGCCCTGCAGCCGAGGGCTGGATTCCCGGCTATGTCTTGGGGCATACCAGTGCAGTCATCATTGACAACCCTGATGGAACCATCAAGTGAGTGCCTGGGTGTGTATAGAAGGGGAGGAGAAAGAAAAACTTCCAGTTTAGACAGGCTGTGAAACTTTTAAACTGAAAATTGATGTGATCTTTGAGAAATAAATGAACATCAAGAAGAGTCAGTACTTGAGAGGTCCCTTAGCAAACTTCAAAACAGAAGCTAGGAAGAAAGAGCCCAGAAGCACATATCCCTTATTAAAAAAGCTGTAGTAGTGCACTGTTCTGGGAAAAGGTGATGAAAGAATACCTGATCTAAGAGCGTGGATAGTTACTGGTTTATTTAATAGAATGAGTTATCAGGCTAGACAGTCAGGGAATGTTTGTTCCACGTGAAACGAGATTTCAGGGTTCCCAGATCTCTACTTTGAGCCACAAACCTTTTGAAAATAATTGGCTGTGCTGAGAAGCTCTCAAGTCTGCAATGGGAGAAATTGTGTCAAAGTTCTTAGCACTAAAGCTTTATGTAAAGCTTCTATAGGCTGTGTTTGATCCGGATTTCATACTGATCATTGCTCAGTTTGATTGACTGTATTTTCATATAGAAAGTTTACCATTCGAGCAATGAGTTCAAGAAATACTGAACTACCAACAACTCTTCACTGGCTTGCTTACAGTTTTAACCAAGGGTAGCACCTCTTAGGGAACACTTAATGTATTTCATTTCAGCATACTTTAATACAATGAAATAATATTTCAACATACTTTTCCAATACTGATCCAAGTTTAATGTTCTGCATTCAGGAAGTCAACGTCTTGGCACACAGCACTCCGTTTAAGGAAGAAATCTGAGAAAAAAGATAAAGACGGCAAAAGGGAAGGCAAGCTAGAAAATGGTTACCGCAAATCCCGAGAAGGACTTGCCAACAAGGTTTCTGTAAAGGTGAGTGTTAGAAAGATGTAGTAGTTTCCAAAAGAAGTTGTGTTTGGGACTTCATTACAAGTCGCTTTTGAGGATTTCACATGAAGGAAGTAGAGGCAACAGTGGTTTTAATGGACAGTGCTTGCCAAATCTGAAAAGAGGAGGATGTAATCTTGGAGCCTGAAAGCATGATATGGTATAAGGAAGCTTCAGAAAGGTAGAGTGGTACAGAAATTCTGGTGTTTAGATGTTTCTTGGATCTTTGTGGGTACAGCCAACTTCAGCCCATCACTGTGCTTCGTTTTGTCCCATTCTTTAAGTTGTTATAAGGTTATCGGAACATTAATTCTTTAATTTCTCCTTTCCAGCTTCTCAACCCCAATTACATTTATGATGGTAAGTTGCTTTAATTTTTTTTAAGTCACAGTAAATATAATTTGATTGAAATATTATTTCCTTTCTTTAAAATTGCTTTATATGAATAATCTCAGGAACTGTTCTATCAAAGTATACGTAAGCACTTTCTTGGATAAGGGAGACAGTTAATGAAATACATCATATTTATTTTTTAAGATGCAAGGAATACATTTTTGTTCACAACTCCAAACCAACATGTAACACAGGGACCATATGATGTATTCTGTATGGAAGTTGGGCCTTGCTGAATTTGTAAAATCACTAGACCAGGAGGTGGAGCGGCTTCATTTTTAACTTTGCACACTAGGGAACATCCAGGGCATCTCCAGTGCAGAGGCTGATCAGGACAAAGACAGTGGCCCTCTGGGGTCAGAGCCAAACGGAGTTTTTATCTTAATACACAGAACCAAACTTTCTGAGTTTCACCTGTGCGAAAGGGAAACCCTTAAGTGCCTCAGCGGATGGATGGGATGTTTTGTGTTCTCTTTTGCAAACTTAGGTGGATATAAGGGTAGCCTCGCTGAGCTTGTTGTGAAATCACAGAATCACAGAATGGTTTGGGTTGGAAGGGACCTTAAAGATCATCTAGTTCCAACCCTCCTGAATACTTTCCACTGTAAAAAATACTTTCCACTGTAGGGTTTCCTCAGCTTGCCATAAACAGGGTGTCTGGTTCACCATGGTAGGCTTCAGGGTTATCCGTGCCAAAGCAGTAGTGTTGTATCCAGGTTCATGCGGAGAAAAATTCACTAGCTCTGCAGAGCCCCAGCCAAGTGGCCTAACCATGGATGTGCTCCGAGGGCAGAGGAATAGATACACCTTGGAAATTTAAAATACCCTACTGCTTTGTCTAATAGAAAGAACAGAGTGCAAGGAATAGAAAGGCAACTTCAGTTGACCTAATGCCATTAATTTTCTTTTTCCAGTTCCCCCAGAGTTTATAATACCATTGAGTGAGGTAACATGTGAGACAGGAGAGACCATCGTGCTTAGGTGTAAAGTCTGTGGTCGCCCCAAGGCTTCAGTTACTTGGAAAGGTCCCGATCATAACACGCTGAGCAATGACGGTCATCACAGCATTTCGTACAGGTACAGTAACTTGTGTGATGTTCGTCAGGAACTGCCAAAACTTACATTTTCTGCTTGCAGCCTTGGTGCAGGATAGCTTTTGGCTTTGAGCCGTGAGGATAGGGTTACCCTCAGGCAACCCTCTGAGATATTTCCTCAGACGGAAATATTTCACAGCTGAGATTTCCTGGAAATGTTGTGTAACTTCTGTGTATGGCTTGGGTACCCAAATGTCATATTCAATTGATTTTTTTTTTTTTTTAAAACAAAAGGAAAATCAGATGGTATTTCTGATGAGCTATTGCAGAAGCCATTGTGGTTCTGTCACGCTCGCCTAGCGCTTCTACCAGCGCAGTATGTGGTGACATGCCGGTGCTGTGACATCCATCCTGCCAATCCTCTATTTCCATTAGTAGCATACCATCGTTTTTGAGGCAAAAGACTGCTTTCAGATCACACTACAGTATTTTGCAAAGAAAAGCCTCTGACATGGCAGTGTCAGTGTCTTCATTGTTGAAGCACAGAAATGAATATTTTTTGTCTGGTGTTAGCTGTGCTGTGAATAGAGCTTAACATACTAACCGGTCACTCAAATACCTGATTAATAAGAGAAAGTTCTGTATTTTGCAGTGTGAAACTGCACGTTAGAAAAGCATTCTTTTACATACAGAAAATGTTGTTTAATTTGTAACTTCAGTGTGAAGGTATGTCTTATTTATGAATTATGCTCTCAGTTCAGAATTAAGGGGGGTTTTTTGTGAAAACTCTCTCATTAATAAATAGAAGACTATGTCATCTTCTTGGAGGTTTTGTGGTACAGCCCAACTTACCAGAAGATTTGATGGCCTGGTACACTGTTCTTTTTTACCTCCTGCTACTCCTAAAATTTACTTCCCACCCACCCTGAAATTGGGGAAAAAATTTAATTTTTCCAACACAGTGGAGCCTGGGACATGCTGAGACAGAGTGTCAATGAACATATTTTTCAATAGCTGATGGACACAAAGTGCTCAAATTCTGGTAAACTCTATGGAAATGGCAGGGACAGGGTTAGTAATGTTTGTCTGGAGAGAGATAGAGGCTGAAGAATAAGAAATATTATTGGTATCGATCTAACTTTGTCTGATTTCCATAGCTTAAGGTCTGTAAAATGAATATAAAATTAACAGATGCCACTGTGTTTCCCAGTGACTTAGGAGAGGCTTCACTGAAAATCATTGGCGTCACTGCAGAAGACGATGGTATCTATACGTGTATAGCTGCAAACGATATGGGTTCAGTTTCATCTTCTGCCAGTCTACGTGTTTTAGGTAGGCCTGTCTCTTTGCTTTTTTTTATCTAATTACATTCAAAGTGTCCGGTACCCACAGTACAGGAAAAAGAAAATATCAGCTCTGGGGCATCCCTCTGTTGAAGGAGTATGGTAACAAACCTTTTCACCTGTGACTTTTCAGGAATTGGTGCACTTTTAGGATGTAACTAATTAGAGGTTCATACAGACAGGATGTCTACACAGTACTGTCATTGTGCATACACCTTGTCTGTCAATGCTAGTTCAAACATACTATGATAAAATCATGTTTTTTCCATCTGCACTCTTAGTTTAGTCTCAGTGAGTGTTGCTGTGCTGGCATGTGTCATTTCTGCAGTGTGCAGGTGATGAGTAGCATTGCTCTGTGTTTAATATGCTCATTTGCTGGAATTGTAAAGCCACTGTGTTTAGGAGAGCACATGGCTGGTTTTTGTCTTTGCATCATGGATCTACACTTAAATTATGTTATTTCAGTACCTGAAGCGAGGCGACCTCAATGTTTCTGAGAACCAAAAGGAAACCTGCAAAGATGAACAATGCCTGTGTTCTGGAGGCAGACAGCAAGAGGAAAAATGGAAACCTTTTTATTCGACGTGTTTGATGGCATAGTGCTAAGTTTTAGTGTGTGTTTCTGCATTCAGTTATTCTTCAGTGTTCAGGATCCTCCATTTTTAAAAATTGGGAAAACACAGGGAGACAGCAGGTTAGCAGACATTTTTACATGCAGTTTGTAACAACTGATGCTATCTGGGTCCTTTACTATAGTCAGAGGCCCATATATTAATCCATTGGTGAGAGTGAATGAATAGCTTTTAGGTGGAATGGCTCTGTCTCAAATTGACTCGTATAAAAGAAAATGTCAGTGTCGAAACCAGAGTGTGAGAGATGTGACCCTTCCAAAACCTCATCTGAAATGTTTGGGGGTTTATACTCGGTGCCACCACTTTGAGCTCTGCCTTTCGGCAGACACAGTAAGTGCCATACTGCTAACATATTGAGTTGGGGATTATTCCTGGCACTTCCTGCTCACTGACCTGAGACAGCAGGTAGTTACGCTCTAGGATGGGTGTGTTGCAGTATAAAAAAGAGGTAGAAAATAAAATCTTGGTCTTTACGCTTTCCTGAAAAAGAGAGTTTCGTGGATTTTATTTCAGGTAGTTGCTACAGTGTCAGATGACTACTGTTTGGGGTTTTTTTTATCCCAGTGGCAGGTGTATTGTTGGTAATAAGACATAATGTAAGATAGCTATTACTTTTGCTGTTTCCTTCAGCTTGCCAAAGTTACTTATTCCTGCACAGACAGTTTCCACTGCACCTGAATTTGTTCCACTATAGAACTTGTTCTGCTGCGTTGGCCAGGCTGTTTTGGTGTGTGATCAAGTTTATCTTGTTGCCATCCTATGTCATATGGGGATTAACAAGAGAGAGCGATTCCACTGATAGTATCTCAGCCAGGGAAACTTTCTTGTCAGGGGAGTAAAAACCTCTTGATGCGCAAGAATCAGTGTGAAACTGTGCTTAAGGAACTAGGGTCTTGAGTGTCCTTCCTACACCAGTACAGAAGCCCAAAACTGTGATTTGACCAGAATCAGTCACAGAAGTCTTGTAGGCTAAACTAACGTCTTCCAGCCACAGTCCTTGGTCTTACTGACCTTGTCCAAAAGTAAGTGTTCACTTTTCAATCAAAACGAAACCAGAATTTGGTGTGTAATTTACTGTGCAGCTAGACTCCGAAAGACAGGCAGCCTTTCTACTCAGCTCTATCAATACTTCTACAAAGACGTTCTGGCACCATTTTTTCTGGGTCCATCCTACCCTTCATTTCCCCAGTCCATAAGAGTAAAATGAAAACTCTAAGGCTGTAGCACAAAGTAACGTTTCAACATCAAACTATGAAGTCTCTTTCAGTCCTTTGGACTTGAAGGACTTGCCATTTGATTGTATTCAGTTCTTGTGCATTATCTTGTGCAGAGAGTAAAGAATACTCTGACCTCTGTTGCTGTAGTAGTCTTTACAAACC
The DNA here is from genome assembly GCF_000690775.1 of Eurypyga helias. Taxonomy (NCBI): domain Eukaryota; kingdom Metazoa; phylum Chordata; class Aves; order Eurypygiformes; family Eurypygidae; genus Eurypyga; species Eurypyga helias. The sequence continues at coordinate 25,078 of NW_010256650.1, read as the reverse complement.
ATCAGTGAAGCAGTTGTTACAGAAGTCATTTTCTTTCTGAACTGCAAGAGGATGGACAGTGTGAGGCCATGAGTTGCTTTTCAATATGGACACAGTCAGCTTCAAAAAAAAGATGAGAGAGGCCAGTCTGACTGGGGCAAATTCTTCCTGAAATCTCTTCCCAGGCTGAATATGAAGTCCTAATATTTCTCTTTCTGCAAACATCGGAAACAATATGTTGGTTATACTGACAATCATTTAGTTCTGAGGAGGATCTGAGTATATTAAATTTGGGGCATACTGTCCTGTTTGTTTGTTTGTTTTGTAGGTCCTGGAAGTGATGGGATCATGGTAATCTGGAAAGACAACTTTGATTCCCTCTACAGTGAAGTGGCTGAGCTTGGCAGGTACGTTCTGTATGCTGAGGCCCAAAGCTGTCTGTGTTAAAGTATTACCTTGTCTTTAAAAAAAATTAAATTTTCTTTGAAAAATACTTACCATATGAGCCTAAAAGGCCAGAAATAACATTGGATTAAATAGAAATGATGAAGTGAAAATTTCACGAGCACTAGATGGCACTACATAAACAGAATGTATTTAGGCTGAAGTGGTGTCATAGAATAAGGGATTTATTTTTTTTTAGCATGCCTTACAGTGACTGACGCTGCTTCTGTAATGAAGCTCTCCTAAACCTCTTTCTTAATGCATGAAAATTACAGACAGAAAAAGTCTGAAAATGGGCAAAATAAGTCACATAGAATATACATTTGTCCAAGTTAGTGTTGACCCCTGAACGGTGGATACTATGACTTGAGTTCCCCTCCGCAAATGCGGTAACATGGATCTCTTTCAGGACATAGATAATTATACCGACACGTTTTGTAGAAGATGCATGCACTGAAAACTCCTGTTTACTGCTCTGCAGAGGTGGCATATCAGGGATCTAAAATTAGATCTGTCTCAGGGTATCTTTGAAGGTAAAAGTATGTCATCAGCGAATCTCTCAGTTAATTCTTCCCTTTCAACATTGTATTCCAGGGGCAGATTTTCTGTCGTTAAGAAGTGTGACCAGAAGGGAACCAAGCGAGCAGTAGCCACTAAGTTTGTGAATAAGAAGTTGATGAAGCGAGACCAGGTTACCCATGAACTTGGAGTCATGCAGAATCTCCAGCATCCCCAGCTCATTGGCCTTCTCGACACCTTTGAGACCTCCACCAACTACATACTAGTGTTAGAAATGTGTGTGGACTCAATCTCTACAGCTGAATTTCTGGGGCATTTATAGTGGTTTATAAATAAGGAACTTTAAGATTTTGTAGAAATTGGAAAACTTTTAAGTAAAATATTGCAGTTGTCTAATGCTGTTAGCAAAATGTTGAGTTTAATACTCCGAAGGAAACAAGTTGAGATTTTAAACTGATATGTGGATGATTATCTTAGTCTGAAGGTCCAGGCATTATTTTATAGCAAGTGGTTGCACAAGTGAATTAGGAGTATTATGATCTGGTAGCTTGATGTCAGATCTCTTCTTCATAACCTGTTCCTCCCTCTTCTAGGTTATTCTACGTTTATTCCTGTAGTCTGTGCCTGTTAGGCTTTTCTTTCAGTTGTGATACATGAACTAATCCAAAATATAACCCTTGTAATTCCAATAGGGCTGACCAGGGTCGCCTTCTAGACTACGTTGTGCGATGGGGAAACCTCACGGAAGGGAAGATCAGACTCTACCTGGGAGAGATTCTGGAAGCTGTGCAGTATCTTCACAACTGCAGAATAGCACATTTGGACCTAAAGGTGAGGAGTGAATGGGATTCCAGGCATAAAAACCTCGCTCTTCTGGGAAATTTGCGCTGGGAACATAGACCTGTGAATTGCTTTGAGACTGTATGAAGGGTATGGGTTGGGGCGCCATCCCCACATCCTTTAGATCATTTGTAGCCAGCAAAGCAGAAACTGAATTCCCTGTGCTTTCTCCTTAAAGCTTGCTGGCCCTGTGTGGTCCTCTGTGCCGGAAGCAATTGCTGACAGGAACAGTTTTGTTTGGTTTTCATTTATTTATTTACTTTCTGAGAAACTTGTGGCAGAAACCCATGTCTTCCTCAAGAACCATAGTTTGTTGGGAAGGAGACTGCTTCTCCTGTGCGCCTGCAAATCCATTTCTCATCTCTGCACTTTGAGGGCTGTGGTATCTGTCTGAATGGTACCTCTTTGGGCCCCTGTTCTACACCTTGAATTATACTTAAGCCACAAGGATTTCATGCCTTCTAGTAGGAAAAGCTATATAAGAAAACCTTAGTGTGAATATTAATTAAAAACTTGCACTTTTTTCCCCCACCTGTTTTTGAATAATAAGGAATTTTAGCACTGGCAAGTCATCTTGGTAGGCAGGGTCACTTTAGCCAAAAGGGGTCATGGTGAGGGAAAAAGCAAAAAGAGCCTTCATCTTCCTTCCACATACTTCTGTTTTCCAAGCAGAACCAGTGTGGTCTGCGTATCCTGGAGACCCAAAATTTAATATTTTTTAGTTCTTGTATGGAGCTCACCAGTACTTTTTCCAGTCGGGGGGTACATACAGATGAACTGATTAAAAACTAGTTGTAGGTCAGTCACTCTGATGTTGCTAAGATCATCGCTACAGCAGCAGTAGCTTCAGAAATAAGACCATGAAAATGATCCCGCCTTCAGCTCGCCAGCAGCGGGGCCGTTCTCCCGAAGCCATGTGCTTCCAACAGGATCTTCTGCTGCCACAGTCTCATAGCAGTGCTTGACTTACATCTGTACCAGCTGCGTTACACTAAAGAAGCACCAAGTAAAGCAGCATGAAAATTCTCGTGAGGTCTTCCAGTCTTTAAACGAGAGGGTTTTGTCTTGCTGTCATAAAGGAAAGAGCGCAGTTGCTTTATTCAGCCTCTGTTTGTAATTGCTCTCCGTTAAGATCCCAAACACAGGTTCCGGTAAAACTTTGCAGAGTCGCTGTTGTGGACATCTGCAGTATTATCTGGCAGAACTGTATTTCCTGCAAAAATTAGAGCGCTGGCAGCTAAAACGCACCCGTCGCGTGCTGTGGTTGGCAAGAAACTGCCTGCGGGTCTGCGGGAAGCCTTGGTAGGCCTGCCGAGGAGCTCCGCAGAGCTGGCCTTCAGCAGTAATCCTCGTAGTTTGCGGCTGTTGGCTACGTCCTGGAGCTGACGGCACTGGCTGGGAAGCGGTAATGTTGGAGCATTAAATGCTCATTAGACTGACTTGGAAAAAAAAAAAAAGAGATTTTAACTTTTTCTTTTATGTTTTCTAGCCTGAAAATATTTTGGTGGACCAGAGTTCCGCTAAGCCGACAATAAAACTGGCTGACTTTGGAGACGCAGTCCAGCTCAATACCACGTATTATATCCACCAGTTACTTGGAAACCCAGAGTTTGCAGCTCCTGAAATTATTCTTGGAAATCCTGTTTCCCTCACTTCAGATGTTTGGAGCATTGGAGTGTTCACGTATGTCCTTCTTAGTGGCGTCTCTCCTTTCCTGGATGAAAGCGTAGAGGAAACTTGCCTGAATATTTGCCGCTTAGACTTTAGTTTCCCAGATGACTACTTCAAAGGAGTTAGCCAGAAGGCCAAAGATTTTGTATGCTTCCTGCTTCAGGATGACCCCGCTAAGCGTCCCTCGGCTGCACTGGCCCTCCAGGAGCAATGGCTGCAGCTGGGGAACAGCAAAAGCGCTGACAGCATTGACATATCCAGACTGACTTCGTTCATTGAGCGGCGAAAACACCAGAATGATGTTCGACCCATCCGTAGCATTAAAAACTTCTTACAGAGCAGGCTCTTGCCCAGAGTTTGACCTTGCTTGAAGTTCTCTCTCATTCTCTTTCACCTGCCAATCAGACTGGAGACGGACTCCTCCTGCCAACCAATCAGACTGGAGACGGACTCCTCCTGCCAATCAGCTGTTGACTTGAATTTTGAGGCGAGCAAACCCCGAGCCAACCAGCTGCTAGCGAATGTTCGTGTGCAAACGCATTCCCGGGGAACCCGCGCGGTGGGGGGGACTGGCGATGCGGACTTCACTGGGGTGGAGGACGATAGCACTGTACTCTGCAAAAAAGCAGTTCACAAGCGATACACTAACAGTATTTTATTCAGGTTTCTGCAAAAAAAAAAAAATAGTTTTTTTAATAAACAAGAGTTGAATTTTGCAAGCGAACTCAACTACCGTTTTCAAGATTTATTCAAGGAAGAAAATGCCTATGTTCAAAGCACTGGTGTTAAACAAAAGTGAAATCATGCCTGGAGAAGACTCACCAAAACGGCTGCCCGCTGATACGGCCTCCATTTATAACATCCGGTTTTCACTTGGTCCTAGAGCTTTCCAGTTGCCTCGCCTGTATGTATCTCACGTAGCAGTGCACTGAGATCGGACTCTGCTTTTAAGTGCATCCAACCTCAAAAGTTTTTGCATACAAATAGAATGAATTGTTTTGCTCTGATAAAATGTAGGCCTTACTTGTATATAGACTGTTACCTGCCTTCGGTCCGTATTTTGGGGTTTTTTTTCCCTCCCTCCCCTCCCCTTACCCTTTTTTTCCCCCCTCCTTCCTAAATGGTGGTATACCACTGTGCGGGTCTTCAGTTTGGGTCAGTACTCGCTGTCCCCTTAGGAAAGGACTTGGGGTTGGTGCCCAGCTTACCGGCCCGGTTGTCAAGCAGTATACAGCAGGATGAAATACTGTAAATGCACTCATTTGGGATTTCGTTTTCTTTCATATCATGTGCAATGTTGTGGCTTTAACATTTTATGCAACTATTTATGAGGACCTCTGTTGTAACTGTAATAAATACATAGAAAAAGCACATACTTAGTACGGCGAGCTTTATGGTTTTGTTTGCGTGTTTGGGGTTGCTGGGTGGGCAGGGGCGGGCGTGTTGTACCACACGGTCACTGTTAGTTTAAGGTGAGGGTTAGCATAGAATTTAGTCAAGACTAGTCAGTTTTAAGGATTGTTTTAAAAAAAACAAAAAAAAAAAAGGGTGTTTGTATCCCAAATCTCAGACTGGTTAAAGAAGTAGGGTGATGCTTTTTAAAATGTATTATTATATACAAAATGCCAAAGTCTGACTTTCCCAAAATCAGTCGCAACACTTAACTACTTTTTAGAATTTTCAAATCTGTGTTTACTTCTTTCTGTGAAATGAACAAATGAATTTTGTGCTCTTTGGCGGAGAATGCATTCAGAAAGTAGTGGTCAGAGGGAGGAGATTCTGACACGTAACGTAATCGTCTTAGTAGCTGTTTTTAAGGTTGAAGTAATAGTAACGTGAGCTATTTAAGAAGCCGGAGGTGGTTTTCTGTGCGCTACTGCGTTCACGTGGGTGTGTGGTCATCTATGTTGGTGTGAAATGCCGTGTTTAAAGGAACCAAGCCGACGTCCCACAGTAGTTAGATCCATGGGTCTTAAGCCATAACCTAGCTTGGGTTAGTTTTGAGCTTTGCGGCTTCCACTGTATTCTATTTATTCCTTTTTGTTTGTTTGTTTGGGTGTTTGTTTTGGTTTGTTTTTTTTTTTGTAAAGCTGTACAGAAACTTTTTAAAAGAAAACAACTGACTTCAAAAACTGGACATGTATTCGTACCAACCTCATATCGTTATGTTTGTGTATTATTTTCCTTTATGGTTTCAGTTAAAGTTTTGCTTTATTTTGCATGTATATTTCTTTGTACAGTGACCTTATATGTTTACACAGTATGACGTGATGTAAATATTTCATTTTGCCATCAGTTATTTTGAAAAAAAAATTAAACATATTTGACATATTTGTCTGCTCTCTTGCTTTAAGGAGTTTGAAAGTTTAGGTTTGGTTATATTTTAATTGGGCTCTGTATTGAAAAAGACAACAAAGTACATTATTTTATTGCCGTAAAATTAACTTTAAATTGCAATGATGTATGTTTCTTTCATGCCTTATAAAATAATACTTGCCTTTGCTCTAAGTGTTGAGTGCTGCGTGCTGTCATGATTGCTTTTATATAAAACATGCGCAACTCTAACTGTGGAAATTCGTTATAGTCCTGATTAGATAGTAAATTCTGACCAACAGCGTTTTCTACCGGATGTTCCCACTTAGAGACCAAAGGATCATATTTCAGTTTAATATTAACCTGGGGAACAGATTTCCCACGTCTCTTGGACGTTCCAGGTTCATTATGAAGGAAAGTTCCTTTCAGCCGTGAAGACTGGGGGTTTGCCGCTGAACCCACTTCGCATCCTAGGGGGGATGCAGCAGGGAAGTTACTCATTGCTGGCATTTATATCTCTCCCTTTTCTGCTATCAGTAATCCATTTGCAATTCAAAATGAAGTGAAAGGTCAGGGAACAACACGGAGTGTTTATGCTTGTCACTGCATTGTATAGGTGATGTTTTTCCACTCTTTTTTCCACTACTACCTGTCAAGTGAGGAAACAGTCCCTTTATTCCTCACAATTTACTACTCAGAGAGATAATTGAGAGACATTTTACACTGAGAGAGACAGAGAATATTCAGGAAGCACTTACTGCTAAGGGTGAGCCACTGGAAGCTGTTTCCGTGACAGGGAAATTAGATGGCAGCATGCTGCATGGAAGTGTGTATCCTTGAGTCCTCTGAAATACTTTTTCTTGACCTAAGATCCGCTAAACTGGGGAGAAGTTACCCAGATGCTATACAGAGAAATAATGCACTTGTAGGTGTGTTAAGTAGCAGAGAGCCGTTCTTCCGCTCACGTGTAAGCAGGAGCGCGCCGTTTCCGGCCCTCTCTGAGTGCCGTCGCTTGGGATAGCGAACGTCTTCAACGGTGCGCTTCTGCACTAAAACCTGCTATTCGGAGCAAGAGCTTCCAGCTGAAGAAAGCCTGAATGATGGGCTCTCCTCAGCTCGGATAAATGCCTTGAAGAGATAATGCACGTGTAAGGGCCTCTCGTTTTGCTGAATTGTGTAGTCGGACGCAGCTCTTGTTGGCCGTTCTGCGCACAACAAACAGGCACCACGGGCTGACGGGCGGAGGAAACCAGAACCAGGGGTGAGAGCAGCCGGTGTGAGGTTTCTGATGTGGGAATGTTGTCGGGCACAGGGAGTGGCAGTCGGTATCATAGCTGAAAGCGGGGGGGAAAACAGAAGGATGTGTCTAAATGCGATTGGGGTGTGTTATCAAAACAAAACTTCTTGCTGACGGTTTAGGGAGAAGAGGTTGCCAGACCTTAAAGTCGGCGCACGTGTCAGTATTTTTCCAGCGGGGTTTGGGAGCACAGGAGTTCTCCAGTGGCATTTGATGAACACAGCTTAACTTGAAAACCACTGTGCAGCTGCTAAGCAGAAAGCCAGGGTAGAGAGTATTTCCGTGGTCAGGGAAGCAGCCTAGATCGTCTCCGTAACGGGCAGAGGCCTAACGCACACCCGCCTGTGCTCCTGAGGAGCAGGATGGGGAGAGTGGTTTTCCCTTCTCTGAGTATGAAAGTCACTTATCTGTAAGTCATCCTCGTTCTCAGATGGGACTATTAATGTGTTGATTAATGGAAGAAAAAAATCATTGGGTTTTTTCTTTCTCCAAATCCAAAAGCACGTTCAGGCCAGGACACAACAGGGATCCTCCAGAATGAAACAGCAAAAGCGTCTGGCTTCCCGAAAAGATTTCAGCACCTGTGCAAACCGGATTGGTAGTAGAAAATGCCTCGAAAAAATCCATTGGGATGTTCTTTGCATGATTTTAACCTACAGGAAACGTTAAAACCCCACTGCTGAGGGAGTCAGTGTAGGACTCCATTGGAAAGAGGGGCTGGTGCGTGGGAAAGGAATGTAACCAAGGGAAAACCAATGGCTGACCCGAGGTTAAGCCCCATGGTTCCCAAAATCTAAAGGGAAATGAGGACAGGAATATACTTCACCAGCGGCTGTGGGGAGTGAAATCTCTGAGTAGCTGGAGTTGGGTGAAGTGTTTGGGCAGCCCATCTGGCACGAGCAGCAGTGGATCTGTGTGCTGGGGATTAGCGCAGGGAGCCGTTCTCTGCTGGGCTGGGGCACACAGGGTGAGCTGAGCCTTATGTGCCCTTTCCATGTGTGTGCAGACTCGGTGTTGGGATGTTGCTCATTTCTCTGCTTTAGGGATTCGGCTGCGTGTGGATGTAGGTAAAACCAGGGAAGGCCGGGTTTCTGTCTTTGTTTAAACCACCTCCAGGTACGGTTTTTGTCAGAACCACTGCTTCATCCCTCAGGCAAACAGCTTCTGCATTTTTTTTTCTGAAATTAAATCCTGATGGACGTTATATTAGAGAGCAAAAGATAGGTTTTGCATCTGTGGAGGCTGTACTTTTTCGCATTCACATCTGCCCGAGCGGTCAAGTCAAAAGGCTCTTTCTGTGCGCGCCATCGCGCAAGAGCATGATGGTGGCTCATGGCTGCAGAGGAGCTGGTGCCAGTTCCCTCCCCTTCCCATCAAGCAGAGACACGTGCCCAGCACCTACGGCTTCATGTGCCGGGTGGTCAGCTCGGCATTTCCTACGTAAGCGCGCTCAGCGGTGCTCTGTGCCGTGCCTTAATGCCGAGCGTCGGTACAGGAACAAGATCTCCCATTTTCCTGACCCGCCGCAAGGACTGAGTCTGATGTGTCGGAACAGGAGAATCCGCTTCTCTCCTAAAGTCTTTGTCCACAAAACAGGAACGCTTCTCATCTCCCCTTAGCCCTACCCAAAAACCTTCAGGGGATTGGGGGCGTAGGGCCAGTTGGAGTTACTGCGGAGAGCAGCCTGATGACCTGTTCCCCTAGTAATGCCAGGAGCGCCAGCACCAAGGCCGCTCGTAACAAACCCCTCGGCCTTCTTGGAGAAGACGCGGTCAGGAGCCCTAGTGCCGGAGAAAGGCACCGCGTTCCCGCTTTTCCCCACCCGGCTGTAGGCTAAAGCAATGAAACGTGCTAGAGACGCGTCTGAGGTTTAACAACAGGAGCTCAGAGCTGTCTTTGGGAAAGGTGATACTCGTGATGTTTCCGTTGTCTAATTGTTGAGAGCAGTAGTCTGAAAGCTGCTTTTCTAATGAGTTTCCTTCTCAACACATACATTCGCCTCCTGGCTGCTGGAGGGATTTCTCATCCTTCTTGTTTGAGGAAATGCGTAGGTGAGGGACTTCAGACTGTATCAGCTGCAGCGGGTGAAGCGTCAGATTCCATCGTTATGCCTGTGGTGACGGATTGGTTCTCATGGCTCCAAATTTCTGGGTTTTGGAAGGAAAATATCTTCCATCCAAAGGGGATTAATATGTTGAACTACAGAAAGGATGAAGCTTTAGCACCAAAGCAACACTTCAATCTCTGCAAACTGAATTTCCAGATCACCTAAAGACATTCTGTCCATTCCCACCAGCCCGGTGTATTCTCTGTCATACCAAATGCCCTTCCTGACAAAACGATGGCTTTGCATCCCATGGAAGAAAAGTCCAGTGAGGATTAATGCCTAATTATTGGTTCAGAATGGCAATAAACCATACCCATACCTTTGCGTAGCAACGGGTTGTGCGTTTGAACTCCATACTGCGCAAAGAATCCTCTGACACCTTCCTTTGGTGTCTCTGAAGCTTTGTGTTGGAAGAGGCAACGAGCAGTTCATCTCCCCAACTTTTGTGTCCTACCTCTGCCTTTACAGTCCTCTACCTTTTCATTTGGCCATCTGTTTGCCACACTGAAGAGTACCGGTCTGTTTATTGCTGATGGGGAGGATATTTATCATCTTAATTGCTTTTCTCTGAACCTTCCCTGGTTCCAAGTTGTATGTTTTCTGACAGGAGGGGGCAAAGCTCACACAATATTAATGACACAGTTGCATCATGAATTACACAGCCACAAAATGCACTTTGTTCTCTATTCCCTCCCTAAAAGTTCTGAGTGTTCACCTTGCTTTGACTCCTTTGAGCTGTAACTTCTTAGAACATTAAATCCTGAGATCGCATTCCCAAGTTGAGCGGCAATGGTCAGTTTGGAGCGTGTGATTGTACACGTAAAGCTTGGATCCTCCTTTCGGCACATCCTCCATGAACATCAGTTTTCTCTCATTGAATTTTCTCAGCCGCTTTATTTCCCAGACGAAGCTGAAGTATTACAACCACTGCAGGGAGAGGTTGTTCTGATGGAACTGAGATCTATTAAATGAAGCTGACTCCTGCTAGCCTTCATTTTACTCCTCATACTCAGCCTAGCTCCCCTGACTTATTCAAGAATTCCTTTTGCAGGAGTTTTCTTGCCAGCTCCTGCAGCCATTGAATTCATTTCCTCTCATCCCAAGCAAGGAAATTGTAGCCTGCCTTGGATTCGATTTAAGCTGAAACTCTTCCCTTTCAAATTAAACTTCAGACAGTGATTTTATTGAGGCTAGCACCCTCCCTTCAACAAAAGGATTTCCTGGGTCTCAAGTGGGAGGCTTGTTTCCTCACTGAATTCACGCTTCAGGAGTATCTCCAAAGGTTACTCGCGGAAGTAATCCAACTCACCTGGTGGTGGTCAGCCCCAGGAATTCACCTTGCACACCCTGACTCAGTCTCTGTGAGGGCTTGCTATCCCAAGGGTCGCTCCCAAATATGGAGGAAGAGCTGGCAGCAGCGGGAAGTTTGCCCTGTTGTACCATTGGGAATCTGCCTACTGACATCCGGTCGAACAGCAATTCACACCCCGCATCTTGCCTGTTTTTACACATCTTGCCTGTGTGTTGCTGAAGACCGTGTGATCCCTTGAGATGGGTGGTTCCTCAGGCGCTCAGATTTTCCCTTCAGTGATGCCAAGATCCACTGAGTATTTGCAGAATGATGTCACTTAATTTGCCATCTCTCAAGACTGATGGTGAGAGAGTTCTTCCTTCTTTGGTGATGGAGCGCTCTCCGGGGGTTCAGGACTCTTTGCTTGCCAAGAAAACTCAAAGCTGGGAATCTGCTACTCCCAGTTACAGGAGTTAATCCATCCATTGGTTTGTTCTGGCGTTGCTGCTGTTGGGAGCTGTAGAGGCTAGCGGACAGCCCTGGCTGGTTCACGCTGACGGTTAAAGGATGTCATAACACATCATGAAGTATTAAGGGGAGGCTGTTAGGATGGGGTGTCCTGAGGGTAGCTCCATCACCACCAGAAGTGCCTGAATGTCAAAATCACTCGCTGCTCTTGGAGTTTGATGGAGGCCTATACTCGTTTCTTCCAAGGATCCTTCACAAAGCAGGGTGTAGATCTGCCAAGGAGTGCTGCTTTTACTCTGGTTATTGGATGTTTCCACAACTCTGGTTGTGGATGACAGCTGGGGATCTCGCCTCACCTTTCAGACCTGCTTGCAGAGAACATAAAGCATGAGGTTGTACTCCATCCCACAGCTTGGGTGTTGAATGGTACTCAAGTCTTTATTTGCCTTATTGGATTAAGTTCTATGTGGACCTGATTTTTGACGTAATGTTTAACCATTCATTTTATTTCCAAGACCTGTAGCCGCTTAATAGTCTGTTACTTTTTAAAATGGAAATATGATATTCTCTATTGGGTGGATATAGTACAAATATTGGATACATAATAAAGTGTAAGGTTGCGATAGGTGTGCTTCGGGGGGAGTCATCTCCTTGCTGTGTAAGAGGCTATTTTCTCTCATCCCGCTCCACAGGGAATTTTTAGGTATGAAAATCCTCGCTGAATTCCTGTTACAGCTGTGGCCATGATATGGGGGGTTGCTTCATGATGGACGCACAACTTCAGCTTTGTCCTGCAGAAAACCAGACCTTTCAGGGCCATCTTCGCACGTAGCGGTTGCCAGAACTAGCTGACCTAATGGCGTGGCCCGGGGGACCAGTCTCACTGATTAGCTGGCGGTTTCGCGGCCCGCAGCAAGGCCGTCAAGGTAGGTCCGCTGCCTTTGCTGACAGCGTTCTCCACTGCAGCTCGGGTAGTAGCAGGGAGAAACGTCCTTGTGGTCTGCACAGTCATTGCTGGGGAGTTGGATTTGCACAAAGGCATCACACCATTCCCCAGTTTCCATGGGTGATGCTTCTGTTGCTGCTCAGTAAAACTCCATAGACAGGCATTCGGTTACTCCGTGAATGTTGCCTGGATTTGTCACACAACGTGGGGCACGTATGCGAGCACACACAGGAGAAAAAAGGTCATTCACTTGCGTGCTTTAAAACACGTTCTCCGTATGTTGCTGTTTCTCCAACTACCTTACTTCTGCCGAATCATCAGATGGGAGGAAATGAGGTCTGTACCACTATATCACGATGGGGCGCAGGGTAACGCGCTGTAAGAAGGGGCGGCAGATGCAGTGGAGTGCATGCATGCTGTAAATACTGCAAAAAGAGGTATGTATGTGGAAAAGCATACGGATTTCTTCAAGGAATGTTGACTGCACCTACAATCCTTGGTGGTTCGTTTTTCTGAATCCAGGGGTTGTCAACTAATGGCGTGCATGGAACGCTATTTGCCCTGCCTTTGCTGTCTCTGTCATTAGAAACACAGCACTGACGCTGAGAGACATAGGTGATGGTTTGTATGCACAAAGAAAGGGAGCCTGGTTTCCTAGGGCTTTGCCTCAGATTTGAATTGTGTGGTAGTTCATGGGGAAAAAAAAAAAAAATAAAGCTGTTTCCACATCTGAGTTACTCAGGATGCTCATGACCTAACAGCATGAGCTCGTTCTGCCTGATGTGCTGGAGAAGGGTGCTACGACCAGCTCGAGACAGCAATTCAGAAAGTACTCGGGGAGGCCAAGGCGGGTGGAGACTGAGGAGAAGTAAGACTACAGAGAGAAGCAAGTGAAAGGTGGCAGGCGAACACGGAAAGGAGGCAACCACACATGCCTTCCAAGGATGCCAGCGATGAGTTCGCCTCCTTGGGAGCAGGCACGGACAATGCTGGACTTCAGCTGTGCATCTGATCCCTGCCAGCGCCTTGGGATGAAGGGTGCATCTACAAAAACCATGGCATGGCTGCCTGTGCTTCTTGTTCTTTTTGGTATGGAACTTTACAACAAATACCTAATTTGCTCAGTGACTCTTTCTCCACACTAATACCATGCTATTTGCTACCTCTTGTACTGGCTGTAAGTTCTCTCCTACTAGGTGACAACTGGCTTTGGAGAGCACGCTCCATCCAGTAGTTCAGCCACCAGAAATGCATTGCAGCCAACTTCCAACATCTTTGGGGCAGAATGGAAGAAATGCTGAAGAGGATGGTAATCCCTGGAGGTGGGAAAGAAGAGGATTTACTCGGAAGCATGTTCAAGTATCCAGAATAGTAACCAAGATTTTTTTACTCTAAAAAGTATTTCCAGTTATTTTTGATAAGCTAATTGGTCTTGTAGAGGCAAGACAAGAATACACTGAGAATAGATGGGTATCCCTTCTAAATAAATCACTGTGCAAGTTAAAAGCATTCCCCTAGAAGTATCTGCTGCTTGTCTTGGAAGCTACTATCCCAACGAGACTGCAGAGATAAAGTTCAGAGAGAGGAAAATATCTTTATTTGGTATTTAATAAAGATATTGTAAGTATCCTTGAATAAGTGTGTTCTGGGATAGTCAGTACACGGCCAATAGGATTATGATTATTTTCATCCTCTGAAAGATTTATGGATGGGTAGGCATTTGTTTGTGAAAGCAAACATCTGCTTCTGCTTGCATGCTGTGACTTCCAGTTGTGCGTGGTTGGGTAAGTAGTGCAAGTACTTGATTTAAGTTGAATCTTCCTCTTGAGTCTGTAATATTTGGGTTGACAAATAATCAGGAAACGTATTTTTCTCTTAGTCAACTGCAGGAGTTGAGAGGAGTAACCTTTTACAAGGCCTAAACACCATCTGTCGGATTTTAAAAAAATGAGGAAATGGTAATGCTCTTTTTCATCAGTTCGCATGTGAACTGTTTCTATACTTAAGTGATCCACAGAAACTCTTTGTATGCTCTACAAATCTACTCCCAGATAACATGAGTATTTTTTCAAGCGATCTTGCTTTCCCCGTTTATGACTTCTATCACACACCAGACTCTGTATTAGCAAGCAATCATTGTGATAACCTATTTATAGTTGAAGTGACTTTTTTTAAAAAAAAAAAGGGTACTGAAACCACATGTGCATGCTGTGGAATCTAATAGTGTTAAAGCTGCAGCCAAAGTTGTAAAGGTTTTTTTTTTTTTCAGGGCATTGATCCTATGTAATGCAAGGTTCAGTTTCCGTGGTTAAGTTTGCTTGATGTCAAACACTGATATTTTTTGCCCAAGTGAGGTTGGGAAGTGTCAACCTCTACCATGTTCCTTGAGCTTCCCCCTCTGTCGTATTTCAGAGATGCAAGGGAAAAGCTTTGCACTTGGGTAAAGGTGTGTTAGATGAAGAATACGTCTCTCTGTAAAATCTTGGTGGTACTCTATAACAAAGTAGCATGAGGGTGGGTTGTCTCATGTGTCAACAGCTGTTGTATTTCTGGTTTATGCTGTGGTGCTGTCATGGGGCATCTGCCACCCTGCCTTACTGCAGCTATTGCTTGTCATCAAGGCTTGTGTTTGTTTGGGGTTTTTTTTTAACAATTCAGAGTTTCTCCAGCCACTGGAAGTGTGAAAAATAGTGTTATTTCACTGTAGAGAAGTGTTTCGCTGAAAGGTGTTACCTGTAGCAGGGATTTGCTGCTCTGTCTTTCCGCTGGAGGATGCAATCCCCAGAGCCCTGTTTGTACCTCTCCGGAGGCTCTGCTGGAACCGGTGACCCATGATGTCTACTCCTATTTCTCCAGGTTCTTCCATCCTGTGCATACTTACAGCTTTCCTACACCACTCTGTGAATGGGAAGGCAAAAGGGCTCTTTGTTCATTACGGAACATTCGAAAAGGCCTTTCCTAGCTGCCCTTGGCAGGGAAGGTGTAGAAACGCTTGTGTCGGGAGAGAAAAAAAGAGTCATAAATGGTAAATCATGAGCTGTGTGGGAATTGGTGCTCTTCTGCTGCTTGCCTGTCCTGGGCTGTGGTGGTGGACATCAGATGGGCGGGAGAGATGTACGCGCCGCAAGGTCGTGTCCAACGTACCCTGTCCTAGAAACCAAGTGCTCAGGCGTTGAGAGCAGTTTTGTTGGGAAGAATCTATACATGTGGAGATCCAGCACTTAAACAAGCAATGTATAAAGGTTCGTAGGTACTGATGTTGTGGCCTTACAGTTTTTCAAAGAACACTGGCATGTCCTGGCCTCCTTTTGAGGTGACTGAGCAGGCACTGGCACCTAAATCTGTCATTGTGACGGGCATATCCCAGCTTCCCGTTTCTAGCAAGAGAGCCGACTCAGCGCTGGGGAGCTCCTGCTTTTGCTGTCCGTGACGGCTGTGTCTGGCTTAGCTGGTCTGTCAGAGCAGTTAGGCGGTGGAGGGAGGGCGGTCACAGAGGACTCCGCTCAGGTTGCCCTGTGAAATCCTGTCCTTGGCTCTGATGAGGACAGTACGAGGTATGGCAACTGGCCAGCATCCATGCGCCGTTCCCGCAGCCACGCTTTGGCTGTTTTTTGTGGTGCTTTCATTCCATATACAAAACAAACCTAATGTTACATTTAGAGAGGTGATTAAAAGCTTTCAGAAACTACAGGTCCACATATGGACAGCCACAGTTTGCAAAACTTACTACCATTTGTAGTCTTAACTTTGGCATTTTAGGCTTCCTACTAGTTTGACTATAAAAACATCTGAGCTTCTGTAGAGTTGCTCATTTGCAGCTGACATATTGCCACTTAAAAGTAGAGGCTCATTTCTGGCTGAGCTCCATGTTGGAATTTACAACAGCTCTATTTGTTTATTGTGCACAAATAATTTTACTACTGGGTGTAGCTCTTTATGAAGTCTGTCTCCTGGAAATATTGCCAGTGGAAGGAAGTATAACTGTATGATATTTACCTTACCATGATGCTGCTGTAGTCATACGGTTTGACTCATACTAGTACAGTTTGTGTTAGAGTAATACTCAAAGGTCAGTGGAGGAAGGACTGTTCCTGCATTCGCTTGGAAAAGCACAAATGTAGCAAAGCACCAAGAACAGTCTGCTTGGGTTTTTTCACTTGTAATACACAACTGATGGCAGAACAGAGCCATGCATCTGACAATTATGTTAGACCTAATTAAAACAACTTATGCTTATATGACCTGTAGAGAAATGCTCCAGCACCTTCTGGACCAGCTCACAGTAGGTGAAGAAAGAGTCAGTATTCCCTCAGCTGACTCAACTTTTGGAAATGTCCTGAAGGTGGGGTGTTCCTGGGACGTGAGACACTTGTTAGCAGAAGAGACCCCAAGAGCAAGGCTCTTCAGTGCCTCAGAGTGGAAGATCTATATTTAACAGCAGCAATGGCTGTACATTTTGTTCCTCATCGGTTTCCTGCTGTGCCTCTGGCTTGTCAGATTCCTTCCCTCACAAAAATGGAAGTTTAGGTGGCCTCCCTTTCATTTCTCCTCCTGGACAATTTGTCACGTATTTATGCTCTCAGTGCTAAAACAAGTTTATTAACATATGTAGGAACCATTTGAGCTTTTCAAACAAAACCTGTAATGTAAGGATCCAATTATCTGATTGTGTAGTTAATGATCCTTTTAAATGTAAAACTTCCCATAAAAAGCTGGTGGCGGCTTCGAGTATCTTTGAACTCTCATCCCGAAGTGCCACAGAAAGCAGCGTTATCCTGAGGTAACGTAAATCCAGATTGTTCAGAGGATGTGATTAAATCTAGAAGTAATTTTGAGGAAATAAAAGGCAGACTCAAAGACACAGTCTTCCTTCCCCCAAACTTAGGAGGAAGACTTCTGCTTCGTTCTCCCAGAACTCAAAATCCACGCCTTCCTTGTGTAAAAACAGATGCAAGAAGCTGAAATGAAGCACCAGCTCCTGACTCCTGTAACTCTAGTCCAAGACTGGAGTTGTGCTTGGAGTCCAAGCTGCCAGAGGTGGATCAGACCTCCTGAGCCATTCTGCTCAGGCTGGTTTATGCTCACCCACAGGCGACATCTGGGATCTCTGCATGCCTGACGCGCTGGAGGGAACAACAGCTCTTGCAGGGCTGCGGGATCTCCAGAAATCCTATAAACATCCTAATTTCACTGAGGCAGAATTTCTGTGGTGGGAGGTGGGTGCAGGGAAATGTGTGTGTATGTATATATTTGAGAAGAAGCCATATGGGATCAGCCAGGAAATTTCATTTTCACATTTGCAACGCAGGTTATTTTTTAAAGAAAATGTATGTCATTTACTTGCCAGAAAAGTAGAAATCCTCATACTTGCAGTCTAAATAGTAGGACGTCAAAAGGTGTAACATCATCCATAAAAACTTACAGAAAAAGAAATCATTGAATCCTTTGTGAGGAAGGTGCTGGCATCCCTTGCCAGCAGGAGAACTCTGTCTTTATTGTCACTGACTGTGAAGGGAGATGAGCGTGCTGCTTCTCATCACCATGGTATTTTCAGCATCTCTCAGTTTTAATGACCAAGCTTTGCTTTACAGAAGGGGAGAAAGCTGCTTATTTCCTTGCTTTTTCTTTCTTAACAGGTGGTAAAAGGATTAGCTGAAGATGCATAAGATTTTGGCAACTGCAAAAATAGACTTCAATCCTCTGAATTCCTGTCCTGTATCCTCATTAAAAGAAATTAATGTCATTCTTCCTTCTGTGTTGTGAAATGTATAGACAAGTATAGCGTATGTTAGCTTAGCGGTAGGTTGTTTTGACCTGCTACATGAAGAAGCACGTATATTAATTTCAGCTGTCAGTGTGGATGGTGATTCCGTTAGGAGATGGGGGAAAGAAAATGGCAACTAGGACCAGGATGTTTATCTTTGCAATTCAGAATAAGCAAACTGACAAGACGCACAAAGCGTCTTTCAGAAAGGAACATCTTCTGTTACTGTTTCTATGAATCTGAAAGTCACGGAGATCAATAAGCTGCATTGTGATAGGGAGGCGGGTACATGCTCATGCCCTTGTCTCTCCGTGACTTTTCCACCAGCACTGATGCTCCTCTGTGTACAGGCTACTGCTCTCCCTTAGTGGCCTCAGTTTTCACATCTGGTTCTTTTTTCTGCTCGTTGCTAAGTCTCCCTCTAAAGAAAGTTTGTTCTTTTCGCCAATGGCATTTGATGTTTTGGGTTGGGGTGACTCCTTCCTCCGAAAAGAATGAGCTCCTTTCTTCTCCTCAGCGCTCATGTTTTGCCGTTTCAGAGCAAAACAAGCCGTTGCTGATGCCTGCCGCAGTTCTTGGCGGAGGTGGCAGGAGGGGCCTCGCTCCTCCAACTTTGCAAGGGAAGCCCAGGGAAAAGGGGGGCTCTGAGCTTTGGATCTGTCGTCACGGTGAGTCACTCGCAGCGCCCAGGTCTGAAAATGCTTGCTTTGATTTGCCGCTACCCACTTTTGACAGCAAAACATAAACATTTAGTCGCTGTCACAAAGCCAGGCACTGACACTCGACAGAACAAAGGCAAGTGCCTACGAATAGGCCGTGTGTCATTTCTCCTGTCAGTGAAGTCTTCCCAGCCTGAAGGAGAATTCTTAGTCTTTGCATCTTGATTTCTAAAGAAAAAGAAGCCATAATACGGACTCTTCTTTCAAGTATGAAATGCCTGACCTACAAAAAATTCTCCAAAAGCCAGGCCCCCCACAGATTTTGTAACAGGGATTCCTTCTCCCGTAGACGCCGATCCTCCTGTGCCCAAGCCCAGGCACTAGGAAGCAACTCTGCACTAACTACTTGCATGATGCTGCCAAACCCCTAATCTGTCCAGAAAGTAGTTTGCATTGATGCTGGTACCCGTATTAGTCTTCAGAAGGAAAAGGATAACCTGTTGACCCACTCAGTAACCTGTTGTGCACCTGCAAGGGACAGCACCCATCCTGTCCCAAACCTCTCTCACTGCAGCCGAAAGTTGCCAGCGATAATGGGAAGTATTCCTAAAAGGGTGATTTTTCTTCCAGGTAACAGACAAGAGCGTAGGATAACTTGCTGCAGCTGAAAAAAAGTGACTACTTGCAATCGGACCTTGGGGATATTTGTCTCTGTAACCTTAGTCTGCTTCCAATAGAAAGGGAGAAAACAGAAAGAAAGGAAGGAGTTGGCTCTAGAGCTTAGTAACAGAGGTGAAACTCCCTTCAGCTTTGGGACAAACCCCGGAAGCCATCACATCTCTCAAGCATTTGTGCTTAAGGCTTTCAGAGAGCTGTACGATGCTGTGCCGCGTCACATTTGGGTTTCCCAACTGCTGTTGAAGACCAAGAGCTTTCCTATCGCTGCCGAGCAGAGAAACAGGCGCGTTGAGCTGCGGTGAAGTCAAGCGCAGACCTCGTTTTCTACGTCTCGCAGAACCACGAGGGAATGTCATGGGTGGGAGAGGCTGTCTGATAACGCCCGCCACAGAAATGTGGGGGTGGACAAAGGAAATTCAGCTTGTGAATGTGATAAAGAGTGCAAATAGGCAGGCATGCAAACACCAGCTACTTAGTAAAACACAGCTATTCTTAGTTTGTGGACTCTATCAGCCCAGGTGACTGCTGTCCGTAGGACACCAAACTCCTCATCTTTCATCTTTCTCTCCTCCCCAGGACCTTGCATAAACCTCCCTGTTCTTTCTAACAAAAAAGAAAAAAAAAAAAAGACATGGGATGTGTGTGTGGAATTTACAGAATCACAGAATGGTTTGGGTTGGAAGGGACCTTAAAGACCATCTAGTTCCAACCCCCCTGCCATGGGCAGGGACACCTTCCACTAGACCAGGTTGCTCAAAGCCTCATCCAGCCTGGCCTTGAACACTTCCAGGGATGGGGCATCCACAGCTTCTCTGGGCATCCTGTTCCAGTGCCTCACCACCCTCTCTGGGAAGAATTTATCTTCTGTTTTTCATAATTTAGCCCAGTTCCAAAGCTCAGGTGAAGCTTCCCTGCAAAGAAAGGGTGCAGAAGGTCCTGGTCTATCCCCTTCTCCCTTTTGGAGCCCTTTTTGACCAGTTGCCTGATGTTGCTGGAGCGAAGATGACATCACTTTCCAAAAAACTCCACGTTCCTAGGTCCCTGCCACACAGAGTGTTTAGATGTCCCAGCATGTTTGCCATGCCCTAAAAATGCTCACAGGGATATGGAAGAAATGCAGAGCTCAGGCAAATATTCATGCTCCAGCAGAGCAGGAAAATGAGGTAATCCATTATTTTCCTGCTTGGATAAAGCCTAAAGAGTTATTAAAGAGTTACCCAGGTGATACAGCTATGCTTGGCCTGGGAAATCCGGTACATGGATTAAAGCATGTGGAAACTGCAAGAGAAAAGGATGAGGAGGCAGCGCTAAGCTTCCAGAACTGTTTCTGGCTGGAGCAAACCAACCTGCCAGACAAAAATGGATTAGGAGTACAATAGAGGAATTTTAGATGATGAAAGGGAATTGAATACAGTGAAAACAGTTAATTTTCACTGCATAATTTGAACTAAACAGCTTGCCATTTTACTTTATTAAAAACAAAACAGCGCTGAGCAGGTAAAGCAAAAGAGGGCACATGCAGTGGTTCTTTCTTCTCTCCTACTAATTTTCTTTCCAAATCTCCCCTTGGAGATGCACTGGTCCGATAGCCAGCTCACAGTTTTTCCCTTCCCAGAACTATCTTATTCTGCTAGTGGAAATTAAACACACAAAAACCCCCAACCATGCATACCTACGTACAAATGTGTGCATATACGTGTGTATGTATACATATATATATATACACTGTCTTCAAGTGTTTGCTTGCTGCCTTTGGGGGTTCACTGGCATGGAGCATGAATAGCATGAGAGCACCCAAAGGCAGCAAGCTAACACTTGAAGAAAGCAAATTCTTGTTCCTCTCCTTCTTCCACAGTAAAAGGTGAAATAAGAAGTGATTGCAGGCTTGCAGTCATGGGGCCCAAGCCTTGGGCTGGAGCAGGGAGGACAGATTTCACCTTCAGCTCCTGAGGTGCCAACAAGCAGGAAGAATATTAGTTGTCCCCCCAGCCTCACCTTCAGAGTTTCTTTTTTTTTTTTAGCAATGCTCCTGATCCAAGGCTGATAATGAAAAAATAGCATTTTACAGCTAATTAAACAAAAATACTGTAATAAAAGATGTAGAAAGGGAAATCAACATTCCCGTGAAAGGGAAAGTGTGAGTCAGTAACCGTACGAGTTCCAGCAATATTTTTTTTAAATCCATCTGTAACGTGGAGCAACAGTCAACAGAAGAGGAATCTGGCAGGGCAAATGGTTGCCTCTGCCCCTGAAACAAGAACTTGTGGGTATTTTCAGAGCAGGAGAATGCATTTAGTGAACTCGTAAGCTACAGTATTGCAATGTATCTTCCAACAGTGTAATTCAGTAGACTTAGAATGCAGAGAAACCACTGGTCTCCTTTAATTCAAAACTATGAGTGAGGAGGGGAAAGAAAGGAAAGAATCTCTCGAGGGACCCTTTGCTTACTCTTACTTAAAATCCTGTATCTGTGAAGTGATTTAATCATGATCTGTGTAAACTTTGCTTTTACGTAGCACAGTCCATACCTTAACAGAGAAGGGATGCTCGTGTGGACCACCTGTTTCCTCTTCGTGGTCAGAGTGTTTCTACAGAAAGCACGTTGATGGCATCATAAGTCATGTGAAACGCTTATCAAACATGGCCTTGGAGCTGGAAAGACGAGCCTGTGACTCTCTGAGGACAACCACCAAGATAGAGACTGCATCTGGGGGGTCCATCGCAGCTTGAAAACCACCCTGCTATCTGCAGGTCTCAGACAGCTTGGAAGAGGCAGAGGGAGGTAGCTATGTGACCTTTATAAAGAGCTGAGTTATGCTCGATTTTTTTTTTCTTTTCTTGTGGCTTGGATATGGAGAAGCATACACGGCCTGTGTGACTTGAAAACTTGAGCGGAAATGAAACAGGAAGCCAGATCCTTTCACAGCTTGTTGATCTGCGAAGACGAGCAGAGCCTGTGGAGACTCATTTTCTACCCTCCACAAAAGAGAAATCCAGCTGGGGGCATATTCTGGAGAGGAGATGCAGAGGCGACATGACAGAAAGGCAAGTAGGAACAGAGACCAGCTCACTGAGCAAGAGAAACGAAGCAAAATTAACCACTCAAAGAGAAGTGTTGGTAAGTTCGCGGAGCCACGCTCTAAATACTGGCATCTCACCAAGCTGGTGATCAGCCATAGAAATCTCGTGTGCTGCAGATCACAGCTGCAGGGGCAGTACTTTCACCTATGCTTTGGTCTGTACCTGACCTTGGCAGTAGTGATAAATTATGATAAACAGGGAGATGGTTCCTGACTTAACAATGGACTTTAAAAACTGAAGGGTGACGCTCTCGCCAGTCCTGCACCTAGGTTTCCTACTTTTACTGGGTTGGATGCTGTTGCCTTTGTCTCAGCAGACCCTCTTCGTACTCCTTTTGAATTGTTTATGTCCTTTGGGCTGTGGTTATAATCCTGCTGCTCACCTGCAGATGGGAGCACGAATGCAGCGGTTGCTTCTGCTGCTGCTCTGTGGGTTTAAACAGAGACAGTTGAAATGTTTTCACACTTGCTTAGCACACGGCTTTCAGCCTAAGTTTTGCTGTAATTGCTACGCGGCCTCCCACGGGTACAAGCGGAGGGAGGCAGTCACAGTCACGCCTGCAGCTTGGAGATGCCGCGACCTGCGGAAAAACCTGGAGGTTCGCGTTATGGGGAAGTTTGTAATGCTCCCCTAAAGAAAGGAAATACCATAAACATCCCTAAGCAGTAGAAATTTACCGTCAGCTCACAGCCTTGTCTGAGTATCACCAACACGTGCAAAATGCCACGACCAGAAAGTCTGGAGCAAGAGGATCAAACTCTAGGCTGCTTCCAGTCTGAGCTCCCTGGAGCTCTCCCCTTGTCCCCACGGAGGTGCTGCCTACTCGGAGGCAAAGCAGGGGAGGCATTACTTCTGCAGAAACGTGTTGAGTGTGCACCCTAAGTAAGGCCTGCTTTAGCTCCCTACATTGTTTTCCAAGATATTTTGAGGAAGTCCACACTTTCGGAAGCTTTCTGAACCCCTGAAGCATCGTGCTTCCCCTTCTGCACAGCTTGTAACAGAGACTGCCTTCCAGTCGGTTGCTTTTGACCTTTTTGCAGTTGATCCGGGCTCAGACCCAGGCCTTGCTTGCTCTCCTTGGGACTGTCCTGTTCAGCTAACCGGAATGGCGTGCCCACATCAGTCCAACACGGAGCGCAGGAGGCCTGCTTGTTTCTCAGCTGTCTCACCAGAGCTCTCTGCACCCCAGGCTGAGGAGGGGCTTGCAGAGGAGGGAGGTGGGTAGGGGCTGTCCTGTCTCTTTGACTTTCAGGGAGGAGAAACAACATTCTCCTTCCAAAGCCCACACATGGGAGAAGGTAGTGGAGAGCTCTCCGTAACCGGCTCAGGGAAGAGGTCCAGAAAGAGCTTCAGGAGGAAGAAAAGGCGTATGGACAGTGTCAGTTAAAAAAATACCTGGAGAGGTTTCAAGTAGGTGATCTCTGATTGATTGCCCCAGCGCTTCTCCCCAGCAAGAGCACTGGTAGAAGGGCATAGGCTGTTCCCTAGATTGCACTGAAGTGCTGAATAAATGTCCCAAGAAGAGAGCCAGGAAGCAGGGAGGACTCACTGATGTGGGGACTGATGGACAGCGTTCATACTATGCGTGTTTCATCTCTCTTCTCTAGCGAGTCAGCATCCAGGTAAAGATTGACTTTCAGGCCTGTCCGTACCTATTAAATCCAAAGATCTTAACACAGGTTAGAGAGGGCAGGAAGAGGCAAATTGGGCTGGATCCTTAAACCATCAAGCGGCACCAACGCCGGCCTGGTCAAGGTGAGAAGGAAGCTGGAAAGGGAAGGTGAAGCATGTGATGGCTACAGGCAAGACCTGGCTCAGGAGCAAGTTCCAGGTACCTTGGATCTTTGGCAGGTAGATGTGGTGTGAGCTATATCCTAACACCATCTCTGGTGGTGAGCTGAATCCTAACAGCACCTCTCAGCTCTGCCTCCTGAGATGCAGCCACGTTAACCCACAAACCGCGTGCCCGCGTGGAAAGCACCAGCTAGCTGATGCTGCAGAGAGGCGTAGGGATGGCACTTAGGAAATACTTATTTCCCCAAATGTTTGGGGTTGTTTTTTTTCGGTGGAGCAGCACACAGGGCTACACAACCGACAGCTTTAGGCCTCTTAGGTCAACGATTTTACTTTTCCTGGTTTTTAAGCCTAGATTTTCTTTGACTTGGGTGAGTGTGTGTGCGTGGCTGTGTGTGCGCGTGGCTTTCTGTGAGTGCACCTAAGCGAGCGCTTGGCACACCGGTATTTAACAGCTTCTGCCTGTGTCGTTCCTCGCCCAGATTAACTGAGATGGATGGAGAAACAGCCTGGTATTCATGCCAGGCAGTACAAATCTCTTCACCGTTTTATGAAACGTGTTGATTTTCTATCTCCAACCATTTTAATAGGATATTTAAAAAAAAAAAAAAAAAGAAAATCCTACCCAACCACCAAACGACACTGTAAGTTTGTCCTAGCTCTGTACTGGAGCGAACTGCTTGTCGCTCTGTAAAAGATTTAAGTCTGCGTCACTTGTTCAGGCCATTACAATTCCCTTCTGTTTTTCCTGCAAATTCCCTAGGGAGATGGAAAAAAAAAAAAATTGTTCTTTAATGTGTAACCAGGAAAGAAATTACACCGGTCTATGCAAACTCTCTGCATACGGCTGGGACAAATGACACCTCAAAAGGCCGTTACAAGGGAAGGTGCGTGGGAAGGGTGGAATTTCATTCTGGATCTTCATCTTGTTAATGAGCGAGTTTGTG
>NW_010256650.1:0-251 GCF_000690775.1 Eurypyga helias | reverse complement strand
GAAAACAACATTGCACGGCAGGGAAAGAAAAAGAAAACAGAGAAAGACACCCAGCAACTTTGAAGTCCCTAAGTTCGTGGGCTGGATTTCGGAGCGAGTGGGTCTCCATCACGGGAAGCGCGGCTGTAAAATGCAGAACTAGGTGGTGTGACACCTAGGCACGGATTATATCCACCGGATGGGGAGCTGGGGGGGATATGGGGAGCTGGGGGGGAACTGGAGACCTCCACTCTTTTCCTGAGCTGAGGGCA
>NW_010256649.1:0-552 GCF_000690775.1 Eurypyga helias | reverse complement strand
CTCGTTAAACACGCGGGCAGTGGTGGTGGGAAGCTGTCTCCTCCTCACTTTGCTCTTCCCCACATCAAAGCAAAAGGCTTTAACTGAGTGTGAGTCACTGGGAACCAGGGAAATGAAAGGGCCACATCCAGCAGCGATGCCTCGTCCTTGGGACCGGCTGGGAGCAGAGGGGGGGGGGGGGCAGGGGGGTGGGGGTTTTTTTTATGTTGGGGTCTTGGATGGGTGGGAAGAGGGACTGGTCAGTGTGGGAAGGAGCTGACTGCTGGGATGGAGCACCCCCCAAAGCCACAGTGGGAGAGAGGAGACCTCCCCCTGGCAGAACAGTCCCTTCCAGGGCTCGGCGGGCACAGCTATGGGAGGGACATGCAAGAGCCGGTTGCTGGAGCAAAGGGAGATGCCTCCCGTTGGGGCAGCTCTTGCCGTGATATATCCAGGACAAGGGTGAGGCTGGTGCAAAGCCTGAGCGAGCAGGGACGGGATGGGTTGGATCTAGTTCTGCTGGGAGCAGTGGTGGAGCCCAGCAGCACCTCCCCGTTTCGACTGCTGCAGACT
>NW_010256648.1:3587-7310 GCF_000690775.1 Eurypyga helias | reverse complement strand
GCAGCCGGCGCTCGCGGGGCCGCGCGGGCCCTCCCGAAACACCGGCCCGCTCCTGCCGAGAAGCACCTTCCTCAGCATAGCCGCTTCAGTAGGAAACCGACCTTTCTGATGCCCCCGCGCCTCTAGATGGTGTCTATTTTATTGGCAGCCGATCAGAAGCCCGACGGTCAGCAGCGATGCGCTGCGTGACTCTCACGCTTTTTAAACAGCCGTTTTTCCTGGCTTTTTAGCCTTGAATGTTAGTCTCTCCTCAGCTTCTACCCGGAAACAGTTACTGCCCTACGCGTCTTCATGGTGGCAAAGCCTGCGAATCGAGAGCTGGGCGAGTGATTGTTTTATCCGCTAGCTTTTCATTGCGCTGCCTTCATCTAGTCCAGAAAATCTAGGGGAAAAAAAAAAAAAAGGACTGACTGCAGGCTTTTAAAGGCAGAAGGATCACTGGGGTCACCAGAGCTGAGCACCGCAGTACAGCGTAGCAAACCCAACGTTTTCCTTCAAAAAGCCTCCATAGTCAGTTTTATCGAAAGCCACGCCATCGAGATCCTTGAGGCACTTAATGACATGCTCCGAAAGATGCCCCGTCTTGCTCTTTGTGTGAGGAGAGAAAGGAAAGGGCCTGTTTGTTTTGGCATGCATAGTTCACCTTGTTTGCGGAGTCTTCCCGCTGGGATGTGGGTTGGCTGTGCATCAGTATGGGTCGAACTGGGCAGCCCTGTCAGTGGGCTTGTCCGTACCCGAATGGTGTTTGTGTAGGAGAGGTGGAATGTGAGGAAGTGAGGTGCATGCCTGCACCCCCAAGAGAACCCTCAGTACGTTAGTTGGTAGGAGGCATCGCGGTGTCCTGTGTCTGGTGGAAAGTATCGCTGTTAACTGTCACTGCAAAATGGGATGAGAATTAGCATCCTGGTCAAGGAGCAGTGCTACTGCAGAGTTCCCAGGTGCCTGACAGACCTCCTCTGTGTAAGGAGTTATTTTGGAAAGATGTTCTTGATTTCTCTCTCTGGATGTCCTTATTGTGCATTGGAAAGGTCTTGTAAAGAGTTGGTCAAAAAGAATTTTATTGTTTTTCCTAAATTTCCAACCCTGTCTGACCTTGAATTCCCTTCCTTGAGTGCTTAAATCCTTTGGTCAGGAACTGCCCTAAAAATGTGGGTGACCTGTTGTGTTGGGATTGCGTTCCAATGGGAAGCTCAGAGCCCCTGATAGTTCCTGAGGAAGGCGTGGCTCTGCGTTGGGTGCTGGGGTAGGAGGGCTGCTGGGCGTTCATGGGAGATGCTGCTGTTCAAGTCACGGTCAGTATGCCATCCTGGTTCGAGTAACATAACGGATGTAAGGTCGTAGCACGCCGAGGTAAAAAGAGCAAACACAGTGTCAAACACGTGCAGGGGTGATCCTCCGGTAGGGCCTCACTGGGTGATAGAGGCCAGCGAGATCGCTTCTGTGCTCTGCTCTCTCACCACAGCCTGCTCTTGTCCTCCTTAGAGCCATATGTAGGCACAGAAAGAGCGACTTTCACAGCTTTTTCCTACTGGCAGGCAGAGTCAGACTTGTCATTCAGGACAGCTGCTTAAAGCACCAGAGCTTCCAGTACGGCATCGACACTTAGCGCGTGGTATTGGCGTAGTTTCGCTGGCGAGAGGGGTAGGGTGTGAATTTGCATCGCACGGGTGCTGACTGTCTGTGTCCTGAAACCAAGTACCTGGCCGCTCTCTTGCCCTCTCCCACTGGAAACCCACATCCCAGCCTGCCTGAGCTGTTCAGGTAGCTGGGCTCACGCGAGTTACGTGGAACAACAGTTGGTAGAATTACCTTAATGGCTGGATGAAGTTGTCAGCGTCTCTCCCGATGTTGCCTGCCAACAGGAGGGGTAGGCTGCTTGTTTCCAGCTGCTGTTGTGGATGCGGGGCTCTCGGCTGTGTGCTTCGCTGTGTCCAGTTTTGCTAATATGCACTGTCAAGCCTGCAGATTTGGGTTTTTTGCATGCTAAAAATAGCAGCCACTGTCTCAACCACTTGTGCCATCTTGAAATAGCATAAAGGAACTCTTATTTTGATAAGATAAATTATTTTTTATTAGAAACCAGCAATAGATGTTTTGAAGCAGTCGTGCCACTCCCATGAAAATCCTATTCTTTGTTTCATCCGGGTGTCGATCTAAACTCGGTGCCTGTATAGACAGCCTCATGGTTGTGCGTGCTTGTGGTTAACCTGGAGAGTTGGACTGAAGCAGGAGGACTGGCTCTAGCGTGCTCTGAAGCTGGTTGTGAACGACGGCCCTGAACCGTGCTGGGCTTTGTATTCCTGTGTCCGGTGACACTGCACATACAGACTCTGCTTGAGGGCATTAGCTTCAGTTTCGGGGTGCAGCAGTTTGAAACTGCTCCGTGGGTTAGATCCCAGGCATTCTTATTGAAATACTACATCGGTGAGCTCTGTTTAACTTGGTCTGTTGGACACTGATCACTGGCAGGTTGGTGTTCTTGCTGGAAGATTGTTTCTGAAAGTGGTTCTTGGACTTTGGAAACAAACTTGTGAGACTCTGGAGTGTTTTCTGAATTACCGTAGCCCCCCTGAGCACTGTTCAGATGTGGTTCATCACCTTTTCGGTGACTGTTAACAGATACCTATCTACTCCTGCTGACCCATAACAATTGATAAGGACAATCTAGGCCATGTGTCGGCTTTTGTTAAGTGTCCTTTGCTCTTCTTGGGAATTAAGAACAAACGAGAGCGCTTTGCCCAGACCTGGGACTCGCCAGCTTCTCCGCGCTGACCAAACCGCCGTATCCCCTGCTAGACGTCACCTCTCTGAGTTTGAGGTGTGTAAAGCCAAGCCCCGGCACGTGCTCTCATTGCCCCTGCATGCAAACGAACAGAGCAGATCAGACCCTGTTTATTCTGCCTCTTGTAAGGTCAGAGTGAAGAGCTTATATCACTCAGGTATTTCTGTTCCGTTTCCATCCCTGGGTTTGGGTTGTTTCTGTTTCGTGCTGTGCTTTCCCAGAGCGTGCTGCTTTGCCTGCTCGGGATTTCAGTTTCGGTTTTGTATGGCTGTGTGCTGCTTTCAGTTAAAGCGACTGGAAATATTCCTCTGAATATAGAGGGACCAGTAAACAGTTTTTACTGGCGAGCACGGTCCGGGCAAGCGGAACTCAGTAGCTGACCTTCGTCCCTGCCGCCTTCCCCTTGAAACGGTTCAGTTTGAGGGTTTATCAAGTAGTAAATTGAATTAGGGAAGCGTCAGAGAACTGTGTGGGGAGCTGTTAGGGAACTGCATGTAACAAAAACACGCGCGCGCAGTCCCCGGCATCGCAGGGAGCCCTTTCTTGCTTTCCCAGGTCTGGCTGCGGGCAGCTGCTTCGGGTGTGAAGCCGCAGGTCTTGGTCTTCCCTTTCACTTGTGCTGGGTCCTTGCAAGCGAAAATGGCAAAAGGCAGATTCTGACCAGGTTATGGCTCTTCCTGGGTGTGTCGATGGTACGTAGGGAGACAGCAGGACACCACCTAAGCATAAGAGAGAAAATATATATATTTCCAAATTTCTGTGCTTATTAGTGGGCTTTTCTTGGGGGCTAAAAAAAAAAGCTGCCGTAATTGTATAGTCTTGTATGTTGATGTTCAAACTATTGCCTGTGACACAAGTGTTTTCTGACCATGAAACAGTAACCAGTTAGTCTGGGTAGCTGGTGGCCTTGTTCTTCCAGCGCCCTGCTGCCCAGTGATGCA
>NW_010256648.1:0-3387 GCF_000690775.1 Eurypyga helias | reverse complement strand
ATATTTCAGTTGCTTTACTGCTTCAGGGACCTGCTGTGTCACTGGAGGAAACGCAGTGGCAACTCTGCCAGTGACAGCTCACGAGTCTGTGCACCAACGTTATTCCTCCTGCCCTTAAATTGAAGGTGCTGGGGATGTAATTACCCAACAGTCTAACAATACTCAGTTTAACCTAACCTTGACATTTTATTATGGTTTTTGTAAAAAAAAAAAAGAATAGTTTCCTGTAGTCATGTGCCAACTACAGCAGCCTAAGAAACTGAAAAACCTCTGAGCTTTCTAATGGTGGTTTTACAGCATGTTGGCCGGCCATCTTTCTTGTTAAAAGAAGCCGTGAGCCATGGGAAGCAGGAGGAGCGATGGTTTGAGTCGGAGCCCAGTCTGCGCCAGAGCTGCTCCCCCCGGGCGCCGAGCCTGTCCAGAGGAGGAAATGATACCAGCCTGGGCAGGGCGGTGGGGCCCGAGAGACGGCAGGCTGTTTGGGAAAGCTGCTCGCAGCCCACATGTGGTTTTTGGGAGGCCTAATGGAACACTGGAATTGTAGCGTCGTCAGGAGCTACTTTTGGGCGAGAGGAGACCGTAGTGTTGTATTCAAAAAAACCTTTTTGTCGTTTTTCTGTAGACCTGATCTTGAAAGTTGAGTGAATTCTTTGTTAGATGTGAAGAATAATTGTGAAGGTCCAATTTATAATAATTGGTCTTATTTGTTTAATTCTTTGAATACCATGTTAAAACATTTACTGAATAATATTAGTGGATTACGTGGGATCCCCCCAAACTCTCATCAGCAATCCTTGCAGAATAAGCATGTCTGTACATTGAGCTGCCACTGGTTATTTGTAGGCTGTTTCTACTGCAGTGATTTTATAGTGTTGCCAGATGACTTAGGTAATGGATTGCTATTATTTTTTAGATACATAAACGGTCAGATAAAGTGTTGTCGAGCTCCAGCTGTGTCAGGAAATGTGTGCAATGCCCCCTGTTATCTTTCGGAGAGGCACAGAGTTCCAGGCTGAGTTGGAAGGGAGGGTGGCCGGTCAGGCAGATGTACTTGGCTTTTTGGGTCTCCTGTCAGGGCCTTTGGGAGTTTAATCTTCTCCCTGTATTCTAATAACAATGTAATTTATCTCTCTTCAGTGAGACTCATTGTTTAATCTCTGTTGGACCAAAGAAAGCATTTTTGTTATAGGAATTTGGTCATTGAACCAGTTGAATTGGAGGAAGTCACAGAAACCGCCAGTATCACAAGGTCTCACTGTTTCTGGATGGTCTGTTTTAATAGGATTTAGAGAAAGCAAGAAGTAGGAGTAAGGTTCATCATAGAACCTGGTGTTTCTGCTGTGAGGGAAAGCTGGCAAGGGTGCTGTGCTGCGGGTACTGGTGGGCTGGTGCCTGATTGCTGGCAAGCCTCTGCAGCAGCCCTTGGGGGAGCCGGCCACTTGGGGTATCCTACAGGGACATTCGTTGCCCACGGATTTTATTACTTGGAAACACAAAGCATACACCAACCAAATATTTAACTATTTGAAGTCTTGTTTATATCACTGGAGTCTGACACCTGCACGTATACGCAAGCACACGTACTCAGCGCTGGTTGGAAGGGCATCTTGGCTCGGGGGAAGGTGATGGACCCAGTTTCACTTTGTGCTGTCAAACACCAAGAGCTCCTCAGGCAAGAGCCGCTGGTTTCTTTTGCACCTCTCGATTAAGTGGGTTTATACGTATGAAGTCAGGGATGGGCAGGGTCTGAACTCCTTGACTTGGCTGGGTTGTCTGTCGCGTGCTGGAAGGTGCAGAGGCTATCTCCGATCTAGCCGTGTGCTCGCTGGAGTGGAGCAGTGTTTACTACTGTGTGTATCGCCCTCGACACTGACAGGGAGTATTTGTACAGTTGGGCCCAGGGCCAAGAAACGGTGTTTGGGCAAGGCCGTAGTTCGTGCTGCTTCATTAGCAGGCTGCTCAAACGAGTTGGAGCAGTAGCGTGCACCTTCGCTTATCTTCTCTCCTGTGGAAAAACTTCCTATTTTCCCTTAGTAATAGGTGGCTCTTGTTGCAGAAAATACAGTGTTAGGATGAGAATAAACCCATGGTTCTGGGTAGTCTTCATCATGTCTGGGACTCTGCCTTTTTCCTCAGACTGTATCTTTTTGCACAAGTCATTTTCATGGACCATAGCCCCGCTCATGATACACGCCAACGTATGTATGTTTTTGTTTTGGGGACGATGCCCCTAAGAATTTGATTGGTTTAAATAGGTATCAAAACTTTTCACTAAGCAGAAATGCGTTAGGCACAGAATCAAACTTGTTATCTAACGATTGCTGGAGGTAGAGAAAATTCAGACTGTGTTGAATTCAAAGGCTCTTTGTACAGTAACTTTTTCCTTCCGTTGGCTTTATTTGTGGGCTGCATCCAGGATGGAGAGTTTCATGATTGGGTTGCTAAGGCCCTGTTTACCAGCGCTAATAGCGAGGCTTTTAGTGACTTTCCTGGCAGAGAACAGCACTTTCATGCCCGTGCCAGTGCTGTGTTCTGTGCCACCCTTTGCTTAGGACTGCATCATTTCCTCCTCCTTCTCAGTGTTGCTTGACTTTGCTTAACCCAGGGTTTGCTTAAGCCTGATCATGCAAAAATTTATCGTTATTCCATGTGAGTAATCCCATTGCTTAATTTTATGCTTTGAAATCAAGCATGTAAATCTGCAAGGTTGGGCCTTTGAGTCTCTATTTCCTCTTATTGCAGAGAAATAAGTTTGCTGTCCTACAGCTGCTCAGAATAATTTATGCAGGAAAAAAAATGGAAGTGTATCCGAGAGATGTGGTCGAGTTCTTTGTGTTAAGCTCTGTGTATGCAGTGTCGCAGTAAATTAGGTCCTGTCTACTTAAACCCTGGGCTTAATATTTGATAGCAAGAGTGTATCTTCAGGAGTAGCTTCTGCTTTCGGGACCCTCACCGTCTCGGGGAGATAATGGTTCCACTCACCACCCTTTAGCACAGCCTGCTTTCTCAGTTTGCTGCAGGCAGCAGCCTAAGGTGAAAGACTGTTGGAGATGGATAACCTGAACGGCCCAGCACCGTGCAAGTGTGGGAAGCACCGGTTACCCAGCTGATGATCTTGATGATTCTGGGGTCTTCCTGGCCATCTGGGTCATGGCCTGCACCTTTTCTGTCACAACATAGCAGCTTTACTATCTCTTCTAGGTTAATTGCAGTATGTAGTCATTTTAATTCTATATGTCTTAATCTGTTTAAATACAAATGAAGTGTAAAGAAGAGATCAGTCCTGGCTAAAAGGTTTGGGTTTTGTTGCTGTTTTTTAAAAGAGGGTAAGTACTCGGTTCGATTACATTGAGGAGTTAGAGTCTTGCTGCATAGAATCATAGAATG
>NW_010256647.1:0-2069 GCF_000690775.1 Eurypyga helias | reverse complement strand
GGAGAGTCTGCGCCGTCGATGAATTCGCTTTTCCGAAAAATAATATCCTACAGCCCCTCTGCTTTTCTTTTCTTTTCTTTTTTTATGACTATTTATTTTTAAAATAGGCACCACCTAAGAACTCCTTTTAGTGCGAGTGTCTGGCAGCACTGCTCCGGGATTACGCTTCCTGCAGCGGAGTGAAATTCTCAGAGTAGGAGGAAAAAGGCTTATTTTTCCGCGTGTTAACCCCGCTAGAATGGACGTGAGGGCTCCCCATCGACGGTATATTTCGGAGGGTTTTTTTGTCTCGCGTTACAAATTTTGTCACTAGACGAGTTTTCTATTATTTCCTCCCTTTTCCCCAAATTTTGCCGCCCGCACTGCAGGCGAACGCAGAGTCGGAGGCACGGACTGACCATAAAACAATACTGTTGTGCCTGAATCGAAGACCTAGGCGCCGTTTGCTTTTTGGGGTTTTTTTACAACAATTTAAAAATACATAATTTCCACTTCACAAACCAATGTCCATACTCTCCAGGTTATTCCCTGCGCCAACTCCAACCGCTGATCTAAAAACTAATTTCCAAATAATTCCTGAAAGCTACTTCACTGACAGAACCTCCCCAAAATCCTTCAGTTGCCTGCAAGATGGACAAAGTCCCTGGAAATCCCGCGTGGAGCGGTGGCAACATTTCCCTGGGAAAGTTTTAGCGGAGTTAAAGCGCCTGTGACCGAGCCAGATATTTCCAAGCGAAACCCACCGAACAAGAACCTGGCGGGCTCCGCAGCCTGTCCTTTACAGTCGGTTTTATTGTTCACGCAGGTTTTATTATGAAATCGTGTATTATCCTTCTGATCGGGCTTAGAAAAGGGAGCGCCTTTCTCAAAAAAAAAAAAAAAAGACTGCAGATTGAACGATCCATTATTTCCCTCCCGTGATGAGCAGCTCGGATATATGTTGCTTTTAAATAACAAAAGGGGAGGAGAAAACATTCTCTAGTAAAGCCGAATTCCTTCGTTAGACCGCCTCCTAAACGTGCTAATAAAACTAATTCGTTTTATTTGCCCTGAACTTTTATATCTAACCCGGCGTGCTGATTAGCACAGCCCTCTGGAAGGCAGCGGGTTCCTATCTCTCCCCGAGATGTGCCCGTTAAGATACGGCTGTTCCCACGTTGAAACTGGAAAGAGAAGTGTCTCGTGCCTTTATCTCGGCGGTGTTTGCTCCCTTCGGGCAGCGGAGCCGAGCGGGGGTTGCGGCAGAGCCGGGCAGCGGGGCGAGATCAGCCTTTCGGGGAGAATTAAAAAAAAATAGAGGGTGAGGGGAAAAAAAGAAAAGAAAAAAAAGAGAGGGAAAAAAAAGAAAATAAGATTAAAATTTATAAGAACAAATAAAAGGAAAAAATAACGTAGAGTAGAAGGAGATGAACGCACACAAAGGTTAATTGTTTCTCCGATTTTGCATTTTAAAGCAGGAAATATGCGGCTCTGCAGAGATTCGCTCCTGTTCTGAGCACATTAAAGAGCCCAGCGCGTTATTAGAATATTTCAGCCTTTCAGGAAATGTCCTGTTTAAGGGAAATGTGTTTCCCCCATCCAAATGCTGCAGCAATTAAGAGGTTGCTCGCCCGAAACAAGGTGGGGGAAACCCACATGGAAACATAATATCAGTGGATCCAAACGCAGCCTCTTATTTTTTTTTTTTTTTGCTAAAAAGGGGTCTTCAGCAAATGCCCACGGAGTGCCCGGGCCTTTGATTATCCTGCTTCAGAGGCATCTTTTTTAGTCCACGAAAGAGACACATTTCGGGATCTAAGGATGCACAGAGTAACATGAGCAGGCTGCCTAGCAAACTCCGGTGCCCCTTCCTCCATCAATTAATAAGAAAAGCATGTTCCCTCTGCTCGGAGAGGGAATTGTGGGACTATAGTGTACTTTTCCCCTCTCTTCCCCCCCACCTAGGGAAACAGCCTCCCGTGCTCCTGAGCTGTCCATCCTCCGGCGTTGTCATTGCAGGGCGCTGACACTCTCCCGCTCCCAAGGGGCTGCGAACGGCCAGGGATAAACTCAAAGCACCCAACAGCAAA
>NW_010256646.1:0-1832 GCF_000690775.1 Eurypyga helias | reverse complement strand
TGGAGGAGAGCAGAATAGAGGTGAGAATAGAGGTGAGGGGAGGCAGCGTGCTCCTTTCGGCTCCAAACGAGCTGACAGCCAGGGTCGTGCTGGTCCCTACGGACATGACAATGGTCGTCTCGGCACAGTTGGGTGTCACAGCCTTGGGGGCTGAAGTTGGGGTGGTGGTGGTGGGCCCCAGCCCTGTTGGGGAGGGGTCAGGCTGCACGGTGGTACTGGCAGGTGACCCAGGAGTGCTGTGGGCTGTGCTGCCCCTCGCCTGTGGTGTGAGGATGCTGGAGGCTGCCGGGCTGCTCCCCCGAGGCCTTGCAGCGCTGTCTGTGAGGGCATCCGGCAGCATCTCTGGGGTGGAGGCTTCGGGGCTGGAGGGAGGGCTGGTGGCTGTGGTGGTGGAGGCGGTGGTGAGCAGCAGCGCCGAGGTGTCCATAGGTATCGGGGAGGTAGGGAGAGTTGGGGACACGGCTGATGTCACATCCATAGCGATGGTCACTGCAATGAGGTGCAAGGATCAGGCACGGCAGGGCTGGTGGTGAAAGGCTGAGACCATGGCTGTACTGGGGACGGCATAGCATCACCACCACCATGAGCTCCCTACGCTATGCGTTAGCCATGGATTTTCAGGAGTCGAGATTCACCATCCTGCGTGGATCAAGCGTGTGGATGCACTGAATGGCAATGTGACAATCAGAAAGGCAGGGTACTGACAACACAGGAACAAGCCGAGGGCACTGCCAGTCTCAGGGCAGAAGCTCCTGTAGGCACCAGTGCCAAGACCTGTTCCACCACCTTCACCCATCCCTGGAGGAAGTCAGACAAACCCGTCCGACAGGAAGAGCCGTGCAGGAACTGGTGACAGTGAGACCGTCTGGAACTGCAGCAGCAGCAGGTTACACAAACCTCTGCTGCAGATCGTCAGGAACTGATAGTGCCTGCTGTAAATAATGGCAGCGGGGGAACCAGCCCCACGGAGGGGGGGCACAGAGGAAGAAATCCGAGCTGGCAGCTCAGGGCAAGTCATTAGAGTTGTGCAGGGGGGTTGAGGGATGCAGGAGAAGACCTATGGCTGTAGCTCACAGGAGGTACAAGCCTCAGGTTTATTCCCTGTGTTCCACTCAACACTCCTTGCTTTGTGTCATTGGGACGGCATTTGCAGTTTTCCAGGTCCACGACATTCCGGTGATGCTGCCATCCAGGCAGATCGCAGCAAAGGCCCAGGGACCAAAGGGGTCCGGCTGGGCCCGAGATCTTCTCTGCCCGGATGGAGACACATGTGAGAGACAAAAGAAATAAGGCCAAACTTGTCACTCCGGGGTGGCAAAGCACAGCCCTGTTCATGCACTGGGATGGGGCTGAGATGCTGGACAACAAACAGCACCCACAGTGTTTAATCTCTGTGGGTGAAACCCTTCCAGGACCACCCACCACCCTGGGGAACACTGCTCCCCACCCACCCCATGGATACGGCACCGCATCCCACTCAGCCCTTACCCCGCGGGAGCTCCAGCACGGCAAGGCTCAGCAGCAGCAGGGACGGGGGCAGCCCTCCTCTCTGCCCAAGCCACACCACCAGCGGGGGCGGGCTCCCCCCCCCTCTCTGCCCAGCCATATCCAGAGCCAGCATCCCCACTCCGCGCGTGGGGACAAGTCCCTGCACCCGGGGACGCAGGGCGAGGGAATGGTGCCTACAGGGAACTACGCTGCTGAAAGTGGCTGGAGCCGCTTCCTCATTCCCGGGGGGGCAGGGAGGGGAGGCCCCGGCGGGCACTACCCCTCCTTCCCCGGGGATGGTGCTGCGCAGATGTCGCATCGGCGCCGGGGACATCGGCGCAGCA
>NW_010256645.1:13186-24670 GCF_000690775.1 Eurypyga helias | reverse complement strand
AGTGATTCTAGGATTCTATGATTCTCTCCCCTACCCAGCTGAGGAGAGGGAGTGACAGGGGGGCTTTGGTGGGCACCTGGTCTCCAGCCAGGGTCAACTCACCATAGCTTAAAATCATTTTGATATGTATGTGACAGTCTTTTACTATATCATCTTGCCAAAGCATAGTTTATTGCTGATTAATGCCTTAAATATTGAAATTGTTCCTTTTGAGGCCATAACTTTGGGTAGAATTTATGTTAAGCTGGTTCTACAAGTTTAGTTGTGCTTTATTCATTTCCTAATTCATATTTTGCAGTTCTCTCTTTTATGATCTTCCAAAAGAATTATTTACTGTTTTTCAGCGTTTTGGTGGCACATGGTCCTGACTCTTTTCCTCAGAACCAGTAACATAAGTCTTTTGCTGATTTCCTATCTTTCCTGTTGATCAGTTTAGTCTCTTGGTTTTCCTTTAGTCATGTGAAATTCAGCTTATTATGAATGGATTGGTAAAAGGTGTTTAAGCTGTTCTAAAGTCACCGATTAGGTAATATTTCTTAACAAGTTTTAAATTGAATGTTGTTAAGGGTTAATAGACTTGTTAGCAGAAATCCTGGGCCGATGCATAAAGGCACAGTTGTGACCTGCCTTTAGGTATCTGATTCTCTCCTGCCTGGATATAATGTCACTGAGTTCAGGGACTTGGGGCCAACTGCGTAGTTGGGTTATGTACATGGAGAGGAGCAATGCTTTGAGCAGAAATGTGGGGGGGAGGATGTGAATGCCTGCTTTAAAGTGTGGGAGCTGCGTAGTTGGGTTATGTACATGGAGAGGAGCAATGCTTTGAGCAGAAATGTGGGGGGGAGGATGTGAATCCTGCTTCTCTCCTGTGTGGGAGATCCTTCCGTGATGGCGTGACACTTCTGTGCGTGTTTCTAGAACAGGGTGGCTCTTTAGGCTTGGAGTTAAAATTGCAGTGAGTTAGTGTGCACAGAGTATGAATCATCAAGGTGTAGTAGATTTTAAGTTAGAAAACGTTTCTGCCTACTTTTGGGTTCGGCAGTATGGAAAGAACAGTGTTTTAGGTGTTTGGTGATGCATTATATTCTATGTGTGATAGTCTGATTCAACTAAAACAGAAATATGTTTGATCACAAAGTATAAACATGGCAGCATACTGGGAAGGAATCACTTTTTACTGCAAATAGTTCCACAATGGGCAAGATGTTTCCAGTACAAAAATCACAACTAGAAAACTGACATTTTATCTGGAAGCACCATTATATTTGGTGGAGATAGGTATATGTATCTCTCCATTTCCATACAGTCTTTGATTACCATGTTCCTGAATTAAGTAAAGAAAATAGGAGGTGTACTGAAAACCAAACATGCTTGATCTATTCTCCAGTCCTGACTACACTGAGCAACAAAGTCAAGTAAGTAACACTCCTGCTTTTTGAGTGTGATTGCAGAAAAGCAGGTACAGCACAAATTCTACTTTGTTGTCTTGCACCTTGGAAATAAGCCTTTCTCGTGCTTCATTTGCAGGACATTAAATTTGGATAACCTTGCTGTTGGCAATGATAAATTTGGTTTCCTTGGTTCCTCTTTGAATTCATCCTCAATGTCTTAATTAATATCTTGTGGAGTGTTTGTCTCCGTACGAAATTTGAAATCGTCTTGCTCAAACAATGCCTTGAAGTTTATAGATATTGAGTGTACGGAAGGGAGCCTTAGTCTTCAGTTACTTAAAGATTGCTTGCTGAAATAGGTATTTAAAGAATATTTTAGCTATGTGTGCAACTGTTGAGACTTTGATTTTTACAATGATATTATCATGATAAAAGTGATAATAAGGGAGAATATTTGAGAAGAACTAAAGAACTAAAGAAGTTACAGGGCTGAAAACTACAGATACTCAGAGGCATACATGAGAAACATGGCTTCTTTCCTCTCTACAGAGCAGCTTGCCCATTTGACGAGCTTGAGGAATGGTTCATAATTTCAAAAAATTTTGAGACTGAAGAAAATGTATTGTTTCCCTATACTGAAGCTTTTCATTGTAGATTGTTTACCACAAGTCTGTACACTTTCTGCACTTTGAAAAAGAAAGAAACTTGTAACTGATCAAGGGAAGTCAGCTTAGGTTCAGGTAATTTTTGTTTCTTTGATGAAAGTCTAGTTAGACATCCTAAGTTCCTTATTACGTATTGTAGGCTCTGTATAGGATTTTCATATTTAGTAAATGGGTTTTCTGAGTATCCCTTAGTGCAGCGCTGTGAAACCAAAGCAGAATTAATTTTTCTTGAAACTTCTTCTTGATTCCTGTGGTGGGCTGTGGATATCGGGTGTTAAACCCGAGAGTAGGGTGATGTTGCAGTTTGATGGCAAAGCAACGTAGAAAAGAAGGGGCGTAATTATGCTGTGTTTTCCTAGTACTTTTCTATTGTCTTTTCCAATAGCGTAAACAGCTGAGAAAGTGTTCATCTTATCCCTTTAACACGCATTGCAGAAAGAAAGAGCTTATTACTGCTATCAGCTACTTCTTCATATGCATTAAGATACCGCTGTGAATAATATAATTGTTAATTATATGTGAATATATTGGGGATTTGTGAGTTTCTTCAAAGCCAGTCCATTCAGCCTTCCTAGCTTCCCTTCATGATCCCTGACTGCTGACTGTCATGCATATGCCGACTGGTCAAGTAACAGGACAAATATGCCCACGTTTTCATGAAGATTGTAGGAAATAAATGTTATTGGTAACACTGCCCTATCATGCTGAAATTCAGCAAATCCAGAAGTTATTTGGTGAGAGAATAGAAGTGAACAGAAACAAATAGGGAGCATGATCACATGAAACTTGGTTCCTTGTTTTCAAGTATGATACTAAAACAAAATTCAAGTTATGCACGTAACTAACGTGGAAAGTTTTACTCTTAGTACAGAGAGGTTGGTAGGGTAATGCATTCAAAAGTGGACTCCATGATGGAAAATACTTAGTTTGAGAAGAACTTCATCTGCCACAGTGAAGTGAGAGAAATGTATTGGACACCACACCTTGTATTCTGAGGCATAAAAGAATTGCTGAAAGTTGGAAACAGTAAGAAGCCACCAATTTTGAGAAGACTTGAAAGATGGGGGTCAAATTATGAACTCAAATTTGTTTTGACTGTGATCTTGGCTGCTACTGTAACAGTATTTTAATCTTTGTTTTGGAAGAGGCAGAGCCAAGACTAGGAAATGCCTACAGATAACCCATCTGCTTTTGACAAATTCATGTGTTGTGCCTGATACCCCACGCCTTAGATCAGAGGGGATTTTCACCTTTAAAAGAGGCTTACCCCTAGCAAGACTGGGGATGAGGGTGTGTTCACGAGTCTAAAACCGAGGGCTGATCTTTCAGACTGAGAACTGATGGGTGTTGTAGTGGCAGGCACACAAACGGGTTGCACTGAGCATTCTTTGAGCCTGAAGCCTTCCTGAAATGCAAATCAGGAAAAAGCTGGGCGTACCTTGAACACAGAGAATGGTTAAATTTTGATAAGAAAGTATGCATTGAGTGTGGAACCTGCTTTCACATGGCCATCTGGTTTAGTCAATGCCATGAGTCCCTTTGTATTCCTCTTCTCTCTTCCTACCTGCAAAGTACTTTTTATTCAGAAAATATTTTAACATTTTATCAGAACATACATGTCAAGAAGTCTGCTTACCGAATGATTTCCTATGCCCTACCAAATACACGTCAGGGTTTATGAACTGGAATGGTTACAGTGAACTAAGAACAATTACCAGGTTTAACCCTAAATCTTCTGTTTCCTAGATTTTTTAAAATTTTTTTTCTTACTACTTAATATACATATATTAAAGGTTGTTCTTTGGTTTAAGTCTTTGAGGGACTGTGCAAAAAACTACGGAATTCATTCTCTAGAGAACATATTAAGTTTCTTTAATGTGTGTAACTATTTTGAAATACATATCAAAATGCTTTCAAATTTTTTTTACCTGATATTCCGTAATACTTTCCTGACATAATTATGGATTTTGGAACAAATTCTATGTTACACATGCAAGGAAATGCTTCCATAATTATACTAATGTTTGCATAATTAACGAGCTGCTTGCCAATTTTAACTGACAAATTCCAAGTCACTTTTTGCATGAGAGGGGGAGGAAAAACCCCTAAGAAATGGTAACTTTTGTTAGTTTTTCCTGTCATACTTCTTACAGGTGTTGAAACTATTTCTTTCTAATTTGCAAGTAAATTTATGTATTTTTTTTCTGATAGGCAGCACTGTACAGAATAGGAGGGCTGGCTTCCTCCCCCCATGCCGTGGGGCATTTTTGGGGGCTGCCCTCGTGCTCTGCCAACATATCTCAGTCCTGAGCTGTGAGATCTCCTGCTGCTGCCGCCGCAGTTCTAGGCAGCTCTTCGGGAGTGACTGCCAGTAGCACCGATTTCTTCCAACCGGCGCAGTAGTTTGCTGGTGGGCACAAATGGGGGCTGAGGAAAGGCCACCAAAACTTAGTTCCACTTGTGACCCTAAGGCAAGGGTTGAACTCCAGTTTCCGTTGAAAAATGGCAAGTGTGCTTGTTGGCCTTCTGTGTCGTTCAGCTGCGTGGATTTAGTGCTTTACAGTGCTACTGAGTAAAATGTTGTCTAAGTGTAAGCTGAAAACAGTCATTTTGAGATGCTGAAATGAAAGGCTCGTAATAAAACCATGAAAGAGAATAGTTGAGGTGGCACTTATAAACTGAAAACAAAGGTGTATGGATGCATGTGTATATACCTAGTTAGTATTCCAATTTCTAAGTGGCCTTGTGTGTTTTCCTGATGGTATCTTTGTATATTTTATGCATAACTGTATGTATTAAAATGCCCATACGCAGTGTTCTCTCACTTCCATTTAAAAACTGTTAATCACAACAAAAATGCTATAAGAACATCTAAGGTAGATAATTAAAGCATAATTAAGTTTAAATGCCTTGGTGAAGGAATATAAAAATATTTAAATTCAACAGGCTAGTACATTTGCAGTTTTCTTTTATTAGGTGTGAAATCTAAGAATCCCCTGCCAACTCTTGAGGGCTCAATCCAGAATGTTGAATTGAAGTACTGCGGCACATCATTGGTCAAATGTGCCTCTGGGACCGTGGGATCAATAAAAATTTGTGCCAAAGCCCCAGGTATGTGCAGCTGGACCATGTAAAACTTTATTGCCTGTATAGGAGAATTGGCCTTGCTTTTTACAAGGAGAGTTACTGAAACAAGAATTTACTCATTGTTCCTATGAATCAGAGAGGGGTTTTTTGTATTCTGTTTTGGGGTTTTTTATTATTGTTAAGTGTGCCAGGATGATCCAGTCTGGCTCCAGTATAGTCAATTTTTGCACCAAAAAAAAAAAAGGTTTTTTTTCTGCTGAGACAAATATTAATCTAAAAGCACTGAAGAAACTAGAATAACTCTGCATTTTCATATTAAGCAGAATTTGCTTTATTTGTAGCATAATTTTGATGTATTCTGTTTATTGTTTAATGTCTTACTTTTCATTAATGCTATAAGTATGAATTTTGCTTGTGAAATTTTTGAGGTCTCTGTGATAAATAGTTTTTAAATTTCTTCAATGGAATTTTTCTTGAAGACTATGCCAGGAACTTTTCCAATCAATTACTACAGTTCCTTTGCATATGAAGGCAGCTAAAATTAAGAACATAAGAAATGTAGTATATTTAAATCTAAGTTGATTTTTTTGTGATTTTTAAAGATAAAATTTTATAAATTTGGGATGGAAATTACTGTTTTAAAGATAATGGGTTACTGTTTTTGAAATCATCCTGGATGTAAAGACATTTATAAGATAACATTAAGGAAGTTGTTTAATACTTTATATGAGATTGCTCTTTATATTTCCTCTTCTAATTCTGTATGTAAAATGTAGCTGTCTTCTTTGAACTGGTGAATGTTTGTGTTGAAATTTTGTCCTGTTACAGTAAAGCTGTAAGGAAGTCTAATCTTTATCTTAGGTGACGGTGGAAAAGAGAAGCTGATTCCTCTAATTCAAGGCCCTTCTGACACCAGAGGCTTACACAGCAGTAAATGGCTCAATGAGAGTAGAAAGCCAGAATCTCTCTTAGCTCCAGATTTGGTAGCCTTTACAATCCAGATTCCACAGTGTATGGACTACTGCCATAATTCTGGTAAGTGCAAAACTCTTGTTAAGCGGGCATTGCATTACACACACTTTTC
This sequence comes from Eurypyga helias, assembly GCF_000690775.1. Lineage (NCBI taxonomy): Eukaryota > Metazoa > Chordata > Aves > Eurypygiformes > Eurypygidae > Eurypyga > Eurypyga helias. The sequence goes on along the minus strand of NW_010256645.1, from coordinate 18,443 downwards.
CTATCCAATGTAATTTTCGGAAGAGGGGCTTGATGTAAATGTGCCAAATGCCAAAGTATCTTTTTCACGTGCTGTACACATTATAACTTTACTTCAGCTCGCTCTGAGATGCAAAACCAAAAGCAGCATTTTGATGCATCTTCTTCAATAAGGAATGCTTTGCTGACTTTGGTTGCCCTTTAAATAATTGATATTGAACCTTTTTTAAACTTTATTTTTGGGGCAGGGGGCAGGAACCATGTTGAAAATTATTTCTGTTCTTTCTTTATCTGTTGGATTGAGCTTCTTAAGAAGTTGTTGATGTACTGAATTCAAAATGGTTCATATGAATTTGCAGCATAATTTATACTTAAATTAAGAATTGGTTTATCATAAAATGAAAAGGTGATTTTTTCAAATGCTACAGAGCACACATTTGACTTTGTCAATCTTGGTGTTGTGGTGGATTTAAATGAGAAACAAGTTAATATTTCAGAGAGTTGCTTGGATAAATTAAAGGGTGTTGTTGACTTTGTGGGCATAAATACTATTACCTGACATTCTTATGGTTTCTGTGGGCTTTAAACAAAACATTGGTCTGTTTTAAGCAACACTGACAATTTTGAAATGGATCCAGTTTAAAAATAACTATAATACAGTTTGTGAAATAACGCATGGATCATATGGATCTAGGTTTTGCTGTTAGTAAAAATCATGTTTTTGTGTTGTTAAAAGTTTGTCTTGAGTGGAATCAAACAGGGGAAAATCAACAAACTCGGAAAGTATCTAATTTAAGGAAAGCAAAACAATTAGCTGACCCTTGTATTATGAAACTCAGAAGTGAACTGAAAAGTGTGCTTTTTTTCTCTGATTTTTTTCATCTGCAGTGGTTGTTAAACGTTGTTACGCTGAAAAGTAACAGTGAATTTGTAACCAGCTTTGTAATTTTTATGTGCATATCTAAGCAACATTTGATTCTTATGCAAAGTAAATATTTGTGAGCACTGTGCACTCCAGCAGTTGTTAGGTTATTTTCTCAATAAGTGTACTTGTATGTTTCTTGGAGAGCATCATGTTGGAAATGTTTACAGCACTATTTTTATACCAATTATCTTAAGTTCCTGCCCCTAAAACATTGCCAAAAAGCAATTCATGATTCTACAGTCTCCAAATTATTCAGACCTGTTTTTTAAAAAAAAGTCTTGCAACTGTTGTCTGTCTTAAGTAGCTTTTAAATGTTCATAATACTAATACTTATTAGTACTATTATTATTACATTTTCTGCCTTTTTCTGAGGACCTTTTCTGTTTAATTTTCTGATTTTTGCCTTAGAATATTAATTACACTTTAAAGGAGCTGTGCATGCTTGCCTGTACTGTGTAAGTACTGCTTTTGTTACAGGTCACCATGATCACCTAGGGTTTAGCTCATCAGTATTATGGATAGTTCAATTAGTTAGTAGAGCGCACTTGATAGGTTGTGATGGGGGTGCCTAGAAGAATTAAGACTCTGACAAATGAAGTGCCAACCACACTCGTATGCAGGGACTTTGAGAGGCAGAAAACTGGTTTGTAACAGGGAAGTGTCTGTGGTACTGGTTTTGTAGATGAATGGAGATACGTTTAAAAAGCAAAAATTTTAGAATTGAAAATTTACTGGACACTTTACTTATCTCCCCAGTTCCTAGGGAAAGTTGTACTGATTCTCTGTACTCGGTAGTCGTTACTAACCTGTATGCTTAGACCTGAGCTCTGCTTCACGAGATCTGTAAGGTGGCACCTATGACTGTTGACAAAGGAGAGGCAAAAGCTGACTGATGTGTTGATGCTTTGCTCCCAGTAAATGTGAAGAACTGTGTACTGCAAATGATTTTTTAAAAAAATAGAAATTAAACTAGGAAACATTAATGATTTTATTATCTCAGGTTCTATAAAAAGGATGAGAGAGTTAATCAAAGCCTTTGCTTTCTAATACTTGCTGAAAGAACTGAGGCAATTTAATACCGGAAGACATGGCTATCCTCATTATGGCTGTGAATACTACGTGGAGAAAAAAACATGAAGCGATTTGAGAACATAAAAATGCTTTTGCTGTCAGTGGCTGGCTCTTCTGGGAATTAAGAAAGCTATACTGGATAATTTGACAGCAAGTTCAACTTATGCCTCAGGGGATGTCATGGGTTGGGCCCAGCCTGCAACTCAGCACCATGTGGCTGCTCGCTTGCTTCCCCTTCCATGGGATGGGGAGGGGAAAATATAAGGAAGGGATCGCGGGTCAAGGCAAGGACAGGGAGGGATCACACACCCAGTTATGGTCAGGGGCAAAACAGACTCAGCTTGGGGAAGAAAAATAATATTAATTAGTTACCAGTCAAATCAGAGTAGGGTAATGAGAGACAAAACAGATAAGATCTTAAACTACTTTCCCCCACCCCTCCCTTCTTCCCCGGCTCAGCTTTGCTCCCAATTTCTCTCCCTCATTCCCGCACAGCAGCTCAGGTGGATGAGGAAATGGGGTTGTGGTCAGTCCACCACACTTTGTCTCTGCCGCTCCTTCTTCCTCAGGGAAGGACTCCTCACACTCTGCCCTGCTCCAGCGTGGGGTCCCTCCCATGGGGGAGACCGTCCTCCACCAACTTCTCCGATGTGAGTCCTTCCCACTTCTCCATGGACTGCTCCAGCCTGGGTCCCTCTCATGGGATGCCATCCTTCAAGAGCAGCCTGCTGCAGTGCGGGCTTCGCACAGAGTCACAGCCTCCTTTGGGCACAGCCGCCTGCTCCAGCGTGGGGTGCTCCCTGGGCTGCAGGTGGGTCTCTGCTGCCTGTGACCCTCCATGGCTGCAGGGCACAGCCTGCCCTCTCACCATGGGCTGCAGGGAAATCTCTGCTCCAGCCCACCTCCTCCCTGTCTTTCCTCACTGACCTGGGTGTCTGCCTGGTTGTCTCTCTCACATCCCAGTGCTCTCTCTGCTGTGTGTTCCCCAGCAGTTTTTATGTTGGTCATACGCACCCCAGCCACCACTTAAATATGATATCCCAGAGGCGCTACCATCGTCGATGAATGGCTTGCTCTTGGTCCCAGAAACGGATCCACCTTGGAGCTGGGGAAGCTTCTAGGAGCTTTTCACAGGACCCACCCCTATAGCCCCTCCCCTGCTACCACAACCAATACAGGGGAATAAAATGGTTGGTTAAATAGGTACTGCTGGAAATGATTGTGCAGGGCTGAAGTTGTGCTATTTCAGCAATTTGTCCTAAAAATGTTAGAGATTATGTTCTGTAATTGGAATTTGGACTACAGGAAGAGTGAAGAGTAGTGCAACCTGTTTGTAGAAAGAATGAAAAAAGCTATCCAGCAGAGATGGGAAAAATCTAGAATTGTTGGGTGTTATTGGATTGCTCGAGGTACAGCCAGAGTTGGCCAAGTCTGACTTTACAGAGTACATATACGAACAGCTGTATAGCTGATGCTCACATGATTTCCCAAAGAGCAAAGTGGGACAGCTTGGTCCAGCTTGGTGGGATTGATTGGATAAGTTCTCACCCAGCACTCAGATAAACTCAGTTTACTTCTCCCTGTATACAAGGGTTCAGAAAACTTTGCAAACTCAGTGTCAGTGGAGCTGCTGGTCCCTCCGTACAGTGGGGCAGAGGGGTGCATTGGTGCTTTACAGGGCTGAAGAGCTGCAGGTTAGCCACCTCTGTAAAGAACAGGGTGATAGAATATCTTTTTGTGTGTAGAACCAAGAGAAGCTATTGCAGAGGAATTTCTGCGTACTCGTGAAGACTCTTGGAATACAATGCAATGCCTGTGCAAGTGACTTTGAAAGTTATTTTGCTTATATAAAAATTTGTGAAGGAAGAGTAATGAATTAACTCATTATGCATCTGTGAAGTTTAATGGAAAACTACTTGGTCTAAAATCAAAGCAGTTGTTTGGATCTGAAATGCCAAGGAGGAGGTTGTGCAAATGGCGTGAGGTTCGTGAACAGATCAGGGTGTATTTACCTGGAGAACAGGTAGGGGAGCTTTCCTCCTCCTCTCCCTCTCAATCAGCAACTGTCTGGTACCACTTGAATCATGATCCAGAGTGATCAGGACGCTTGTGCAGCTTCCTTTTAACTGCTTGTCTGTAGGTGGCCCTGCAAAGGTTGAGGACGTATTTACAGTTTGAGTGCTAAAGCATTTTACACCAATATCTTCTTGTTATTTCACTTGTTGCTGCTGAGAGGAAGAGGAAAAAAAAATATGCTTCTAGTAGTACCATACTGCATTGAGTATAACCAGCAAAGGCAAGAAACTCTCTAGAATGGGATTCCAAAAAGGGCAGCATTAAAGCGTGATGGATAGCAGAGACCGGCAAAGTAAGTATTATGTCTAACAAGTGCGTAGACTGACTGTTACTTAGCAAGCGTGTTTTACTGGTTGGTGCACAAAGTGTTGTTAGCATGGTGGAAAACTGATCCACCTATGGCAGAGGAAGTATTTAGGGACAAAGAATATAAATATGATTTTGTTTAGTTCTTAAGTACAAGTCTGCATCCTGGTGCTTTTAGTTTTGTGTATTTTTGTTGTATGAAGAAGTGTAGAGTTGTAAAAATCAGTGGATATGCTTCCCAGTCCTTATCTAAAATGCAGTAAATAAAATATATACAAGTGAAGAGATTATTCCATTACCCCAGGGATTGGGAAGGTCTTCTTACTGCTTCCCTGGACTAACCCTGGCTTTATTAACCCTCGGAGCAAGCTGCAGACATTGTTTGTTTCACCTGGCCTTTGAGAGAAATAAGGAGATTTCAAATTGAGTGCTGGTGTTAGCATTTAATTATGAGCAGCTGTTGGATAGATGAGGTGAGCTGATTAAGCTCTGTTTGGTTTGCCATATTGAATAATTGGGAGTGCATGCACAGCCGGCATATGGAGAGCTTTATTACATATAAATCCAGACGAACTAAAATAAAAAAAATACCATTAATAAAGTTTTCTTTGAGATCAGTTTACATATTTAGTAACGCAGCAGTGAACTAAGGGAATAAACAAAAGTACCTGTATTAGTATCATGCTCGTGTGTGGTAAATTGATACACCCAGTGGTGCAAAGTAAGAGAGAGGTGGCTTCTCTAGTTTGTGAAAGCTGCATGAGGGCTGAAGAGCAAATACTCAGTCTTGTAAAAGTTGGTATTTCTCATTTAGGTGATATTTTTCTTAACCTCCCAAAGACTTTTGGATTTTTTTTTTTCTCCACTGTCAATATTTTCTAAGTTTAGGTAAGACTACTCA
>NW_010256645.1:0-13079 GCF_000690775.1 Eurypyga helias | reverse complement strand
CATTTTTTTTGGTATCATAAAGCAGCTGATTTATCTGTTAGAACTTATTTGAAAGGAGGTGAGAGACTTCTCACACATTTGTTTTTATGCCTACGCACCTCTATATGGTCCTATCTTCACCTTTCTTGCCATTCAGAAAGCCTATCATTGACATAAGTTGGTTTTAAATTTTGTTTTGGGTTCTTCTTTCATTTAATTTTGACTGCTTAGACTGGAGATACTGCAAAGCTTGGATTTTAAAACTCGAACAAGGCTATTTTTTAGGTCCTTGGCTCTAATTTGTGTGACTGCTTGTGCTAGTAAATAAAAATAGCTTGTAAAACAGTATTCATAAACTAAATAGAAGTATTTTGGAAAGATTTGACCCAGTGAATGAGTAAAAGAGCTTAATATATTGGAATAATTAAAGACAATTCACATTTGTGGTTTGGGCATAAATGTGTAAAAATTATACCCATCTATCTTATTACATTTCCTTTTCTCTCCCAGAGGATTTCACTATGTACTTTATCTGTAATTGTTGCCAGTTTTCTATCAAGTTCCCACTGGGCTTCTGGTGCAAAAAATCTTATCCTCTCGATGACAGAGCTTGCCTGAATGATTTCATGCTCTGAGCATTTTTGTTCACGGGAATTAGGGGCAGAATGTATCTGCAGCTGAACATAGCATCTATTTTTGTAATTTTGAAGTTTAGACTCTGTTATTGGAACTAAATGAAGAGATGCAGGTGTTCTCCAGTTCAAGTCCTTTGGGATTTTTTGATGGTAGATGCTTGAAAAGAAAATGCATGTGTTTCCAGAGTCAAACAGCAGCTGTGGACAAGGATTTATGTTTTTCTCAGAACTTTGGGATTTCAAAATGTTACATTTAATCACATGCACAGAAAGGAGAGCAAATGTTAAAGATGTTGCATATAAAACTAGGGGACTGATCTTTTTACCATACCAACTAGTTGTGGGAATAGAGGAACAAAGTGATCTTTAATCTTAATATGAACAATTTCAAAAGGATTATGATAGTTGCCAGGACTGTGGTCTTTTGAGAGCTGTGCTCTTGCAGCGCACAACATTTATATCCTCTTAATTGCTTTTAAAATCTGGCTTATTCTCATACTTTGCCTTGGAAAAATATGAATGGTGAGAGTATACTGAAAGCACAGTATTCATGTAGCCTTATGTCGGGGTAGGGTGAGTTTAAACTCAGATTAGTATGAATTTTTAGAAGAATTTTTCTAGTAACGTCCTGTAGTTTTCAAAATTGGATTAAAAATAGCAGTTCAACAGTCTGAACTGTGACGCTAGGTTTAGGAGTAGTCTGAGTTACAGAAGTTGCGGGGAGAAGTATTTTGTGGCAATGCCATTTCTCCCTCCCTTTCTCTCACGATTTTGAAATGAGTTAATTGTGATAAACAAAATGTCTGGCAACCTTTAATTTTATGAGGAGTTCAGGTGGGGGCAGCAGATGGTGGTACTACCGGGCAGTTCAGGGTAAGTGTGGGGAAGAGTAAGTTGGTAACAATGGTAAATGCAAGTTAGTTAATACCTATCTGAGAAGGTAAAACCCTTTTGTTAAGTGTGTTCAGTTTGTACATTTACCAGCTTGCATCTGCTCCGCGCTCCCCCGTTACCCTCGCAGCTCAATATGTTGCTCAGTACATCCAGGTTAAGTATCAGATATTTTTCTGGACCTGAATCACCTGTTTCTACTGTCTTGCAAAGATCCAGTATTTACTACTTTTTCTAAGAAGGAAATAAACTTGTCCTCAAGCGCAGTCTGTTACTCTGCTTTCTCCAGTTCTAAAATCCGTGTCCATGGGAGTAGCATCAGGGAGGGATTTACTATACTACGCGAGCTAGATTAACATTATTTCCAGCGGGTTGCATAACTCTGGCAACTGGCAGTATAGGAAGGTAATTGCGCAATGAGGAATAAGGCAGCTCGTTCAACTTTCCATCAAGTAATTCCGCAAGCCCTCCTGGGGGAAGAGGTGTTTTCATCTCTGCTTACACTGCATTCAGTTTCTCTCAATACGCCGTAAATCCTTCAGCAGTATGCGTACCCTAGAATTCTGAAATTGGGACAAAACAGGATTCTGAGTTTTGTAAAAGAGTTTTGAAGAACTGATATTAAGGAAAAAAAAAAAAAAACCCGCTATGCTTCATCCTGTCAGTTAATAGGAAATCAGCCTGTGTAGTTAAGTTCCCTGAAAACACTTCTGGTTTTCTTTCAGGCCCGGCTACTTTGAGATGTGCTGTTCAGCTGCACTGTGGAAGTCAACAGAGTAATATTGTTAGCCAAAGAAGTGCCTTTGCCTTTTTCCAATTTCCTTTTCCTAATAATATCACTTAAGCGTTTGGCAATAGGCAAAATTAGAACACTACTTGGACAATTAAGATGGGGATGCAACTCCGAATAGCAGGAGCCTGAGGCATTGCAGTAGAAAATCTCTGGAGTGAGGGAGTTGGAAAGCCTGATTCTCCTCTCGGTTTATACCTTTTTCTTTAGAAACTCATTGCCTGATGTTCTCATGTCTCTTAATTCATGATAACAGTGTTCTGCCTACAGATAATGTAGCTGATCTTGTAGTTGTTGGGATAAGAGTTTGTGCTTCAGTATTGTGCTTCTGTTCACTTTACAATCTGGTAGCATCCATGTGTTTCGTATGGCCACCAAAGTGAGGGTTAACACTTCTGGTATGAAAAAAACAAACCCTTGAACGTGAGTTCAAGTGATAGCTTGTATTTCCATAACAGTATAGGTTAATGTATCTGTGCTTCACCCGTTTATGAAAATGCGTTCACCTTTTCCACTTGTGGCACCCGGAAAGGCATTATTCAGCAAGGTGACTAGTTGCTTGCTGATGGTGCAGAGAGCTTTGGAAATGTGACAGGCACAGACTCGCAGCAATTGCTGACACATAGCTTTGGACATTGAAATCTGGTTTTAATTGAGAAAATATATGTTGGCCAACATATTGGGAGAGCTCCTACTCATTTTGAAAAAAATGCTGTGGGATTTTTAACTTCCATCTGGACGCTTCCCAGACATGGGCATAAGGGACTGTATCTGTTTACTTTCAAATGGTGTTTAAACTGTTTCCAGGCTCTATAATTGAATTATATTGCTCTCACTACCGCGTTGGTGATGTAAATGATTCATATAACATGGCTTTTTTTTTTGGTAATGAAATGCTAAATAGACATCACTGAAAATCAGTAAACTTTTGGTGGTAAAACATAAATGCATTTTGACCAGGTCAAATCTTGTTTCTCAGATTTTAGTAACAAGTGATTAAATAACATTAACTGAAGAGAAACACATCACCTTTGATGAAAAACAACATTAAATGAAGCATTTCCATTGTTTTTAATGCAAAAATTATGATCTCAATATATATTTATTTCTAATCTAAATTTTTTCTCACAGTGATTTTTGTGGTTCAACATGTATAAAAACCCTACATGCCACTCCCAAGACTCCAATGTTCTGATTATAATACACACAAATATACTAACAGTCTAATTTAAATGGTTTAGGTTGCAGTCTTAAACACAGAGTGAATATTTGACCACATTGTCCCCTTCCACCCAGAAATTGCTGCTCTAAAGTTCCCGCTGAATTTCCTTTCCATGATGTTACAAATAGCCCTTTTTGGTCACAAAGTAAAGTCGCACCATTACCAAGTGGATGAATAGTTAGCTTTATGGAGACAGCAACGGTTCACAGCCAGGATTAGAAAAAGCAGGGGTTAGAATCTTAGAAGTATATTGATTTTTAAAAACTTGACTAGATAATCATAGGATCATAGAATGGTTTGGGTTGGAAGGGACCTTAAAGACCATCTAGTTCCACCCCCCCTGCCATGGGCAGGGACACCCTCCACTAGACCAGGTTGCTCCAAGCCTCATCCAGCCTGGCCTTGAACACTTCCAGGGATGGGGCATCCCCAGCGTCTCTGGGCAACCTGTGCCAGTGCCTCACCACCCTCTCCGCGAAGACCTTCTTCCTGATATCTAATCTAAACCTCCCCACTTTCAATTTAAACCCATTACCCCTTGTCCTGTCACTACAGGCCCTTGTTAAAAGTCTCCCCCAAGCTCTCTTGTTAGGTTCCTTCAGGTACTGGAAGGCTGTCGTAATCCCAGTGATGAGCCCCAAGCTAAGACAAATTGCCGTAGTTGACCAAACTGAAAGTGATTTTGGAGGCATTAACTTTGGAAACACATAAATTAGTGTAAGCTTAATGTGCTGTGCAGCTTTTGAAAAACAGTATTTTATTCAAAAATCTGCAAATCATATGGAAAGTAGAAGTGCAGTAACCACTAGTCACTTCTAACTTTAGGCCATTTAATCACTTCCGTGTTGTATGAGCTGATTTCAATTTTCCTTTTACCTGTGTGCTGAAATAGAACTAATATGTGCAAGGTAGTCGCGTATGTACTATTGTGGTAGAAATACTTAAAACTGATAGTGGGAAAACAGTGCACTGCATAACTTTTCAGTTCTATTTAATAGCTAAAATTAATCTACTTATGTAACACGAGCAGTTAACATTGACTATCTCTATGTAAAAGATTTTTAAAGTACAGCAACTTTAAACATAAATGCTGTATATTTGAGATATCCTGGCATTCTGAGTAGCACGTGGAGTACTAAATCTATTTGAGAAATGCAGTGATAGGATTATAGTAGATATATAGTTTAATTAAGTAGCTAAATATTTTTAATTCTTAATTTTAATCTGATTTACACTCTTCAGTAGAGGAAAAGGAATTTTGCAGAGGAAGACACAATTTGTTTTTCTGAAGTCGTGTCTGAAATAGAAGATTCTAGGTGTTGCCCTATTCTTGCAGCTGGTTCAGCTAAGGCAGAAATATTTACTGGAACAGAGTCATTTGTTGACCTGAATCCGGAGTTCCCGTTCAAACACTGTTCTGCTGCTAATTGTTGATACTGAGCTCCACTTACAGCATAGCAAATTAATGCAAAGTCTGGTTTTCCTAAGTGGTTTCCTAATTCTTGATGTATTTTCAAGATGAAGTAGATTTTTTTTGGGGGGTGGGGGGAAGAAGTGTTTTTCCCCCAGAGAGTTAGAAAATTGATTCTTTGTAGGCAGAATAGCAAATCATTTTGTGGTTGTATTATCTGAAATTATGGTTATGCATGGAGGAATGGGTACCCTGACAATGAGAACTGAAGGGATGGTAATTCCCAAACAAACAGGTCAGCTCTTACAGCTGGCACAGTAAGAGTCTGCCTGCATCTGCCATCTCTTCCACTTTTAGCCTGTGTGCATCATCTGTCACTGTACAGCTTCTTGGGCTGTTTGCCTGGGATCGGTGCCAAGCTGAAGAAGTAGCTTTGTCTATGCTGCCTCATGTCCAGCAATCTTGGAAAAATAGCCCACTGCCTCTGGGAAGGTGCAGATGAAAGGAGTCAGACCTATCGGAGTTTGAGCTGCATCTTTTTTGAATTTCAGTGTTGATAACTAACTGTCATGCCAGAGGAAAAAAAAGGCCATGCTCTAATAATAGGATACAAGCCATAAATGAAAAATAATTGTAATTAGAAAATTAATGTTAGATATCAGAATAATAATCTGAATAAATCAGGGGCTGACAGCCTCTTCCTATCTCCTCCCACCCTCAAAAGTGCCTACACTCATTTTATTTCTGGAATAAAACTACTTAAACTATAGAGAAACACTGCTTACATACAATATGAAGTATAATATTAGAACTGGCTATCATATGGATTCCCTCTCCCCCCAGTGGGGAAAATAATGGAAATTTTTTAAGTAGAAAGAATTCTTATTGGAAAAATAAGAGAAGATATGATTGAATCTTATAAAGCATTAAATGCAGTGTTTGGCTTACCATTAGTGAGCAGGGTTATGGAGTGCATGACACGAATCATCACCTCTGGATAGTATTCTTCTATTCTGTATTTGTCCATGGCATGCAGGGTCAGTCAGATGTAATTAATCATCTTTTAAATAAACTGGACCTCTCTTCCTCACTGGGCTTTGAATAAATTATATATACAGTATATTTTTTTTATTTTTAGTGTAACTGTGTATGTTTGGTTATCTGTTCAGTGGAAATAAATTAGTGAAAGGGTAATATGAGTTCTCTTCTCCTTCTAGTTTTCATCTCTCCGGTAGTGTCGCTGCTGTGATAAGAGAAAGAGGAATTCAGTGTTGAGCAAAACTTCTCTGTAGGTTGTGACCTGAAAATTCATACAAAGACATATTGAACATCTTCCATTTTCTTGTAGTTTTTGAAAGATATTTTAGGATTATTTTTCAGACATAAAAATTACTGCAGAACAGTTGTTTTGTACATGTTTGATAATAGATTAATTATTAAAGGATAACCTTAAAATTAATCTGTTGTATTAAAATTGTGGTTTTAAACCATCTTTTGGAAAATTTGATGGATACAAAGTAATCTTGAGCGTAATGGAATTTTCTGAAAACAGATGTGTGTATTTTAAAGTGCACATAGCAGTCTTAAGCAGTTGCATGTCTAAACTAATAGAGTAGAACTTCAGTGCAGATAGCAATCAGTTGATAAAATTCCTTTAATTAAAAATAGGACATAATTAAGGTATGTTTGATTGTACTTTGGAGTTTTGAAAAGAGTTGTAATAAACATATAATAATAATCTTCATAATGCTAATTATATTTAAAGACTTTTATAATAGTTTGAAGCCAGTGATACTTTCTTATTTCTTCACTGGTAACTCAGAATTTCTAAGTGTAAGCCTGTGAAAGGGATGACTTAACCCAACTGTTGATGCACTTCGAGTGAAACATCTTTATCAAGTTAATACAAGAAGCAGTCATGCCCTACTTGAATTACTCATTTATAATGGTTGAGCAGCAGCCTGGATATGGACTTTGAAATCCTGGGAAAATAAGATGCATGCATGCATTCAAATGTCTAAAGTCTTTGCTTCAGAGCAGCTGTAAAATGTTGAAGTGAGATGTCAGCTACTAGCTGTTGTCTGCATTTTAGTCCAAAGGGAGTTGTGATCATTTAATTGCTAACCAAGGTTAGTATTATTTTAATCATCCTTGGTTCAAGACTTTCTGTTTTCAAGAGCCGTTTGAACATTTATGACCCAAAAATCAGAATATTTATCAGCTTTTTGCACACTTTTAATGCACAGATTAGTCCAACTTTTCCTTTAAGACATTATTTGTTTTTTTATAAGCCATAGGTTTTTCTCTAACTTTTATTGTGCTTGTCATGAGGGAGTAGTAATGCTATGGATTTATAAAATATCAAAATTAAGCACATCTATTTCAAAATTTCACAAAGCTTTCAAAAAACACAATTTCAGGAGTGCTACATGCCTGCTCACTAAGGATAGAAGAGTATAATAGCTGGCAAAAGCCATGTGTTAAAAGGAGGTCTGTTTATTTGCACAGTTGGGGTGTTGCAGCTTGCACAGTCTTTTGCAGATGCCTGCATGGCCAGGTTTGTTGTCTTCACACCTGTATACTTTGTTTCCTTTGGAAAGGTAGACATGTAGGTAATCAGGTGTTCAACCTGATTTTTTTTCTTCAAATGCTTGTACAGTACCCAAGAGTGTGCATCCCATTACACTTGAATCAGGTATTTTTGATAGGAAGTGCCAAACGTTGTGTCTCAATTATCCTCACGCTTCCCCAGTCAAGAGTGGAGAAGTAGCCACTCTTCTTTTGCTGCAGGCATTATACAAGCTGCTGTGACACGAGGTGAGTGAGATCAAGGACACCCACGTTGGCTTCTTGGAATATCTGTAAGGGCAGTGTGAACTTTGCGTGGCGCTTTGGAGGCGGACAACTATGTCCATGTTGTATCTATCCAGGGATACTCATAATGGTCTTGCAGCAGGGGTGCTTCCTTAAGGAGTGTTCAGGAATTCAAGTAGGTTTTTCCTTCTAGTTTCTGTTACAAGTAGAATTAAGATTCCTTGTACTTCAGTTTGTTTCCTGAAACAGGGCATCTCTAACATGCACCATGCAGACTTGTGTTTTCCTCTGGAAAATCGCTCTATGAAAATCGTTATGGAAGGAGCAGGTGTTTTCTATACATTGGCAGCAAATGAAGCCACAAACTTAGAGATCGTGCCTTCCTTGCTGCTAATAGGAAAACTGAGAGGCAAAAATAATCCACCTTAAAGGTAGAAGCAGGATGGTTACCATCTTCCCTAATATTTGTCCAAGGCAGCACTACTAGAGGTTTTGGAGATACAGCCAGGGAGGACAGTATTTATGCTGTTCTGCAAATGGGAGCATTTTGGAATAGCTTGCATTGGTCTTCTCCATTGAGGTTCTGATAAAGGGCTGCTCCAAGAGGATGATGGAGGGATATTTGCAAGAAGGACGCACTAACCCTTGTAGCCTTGACTGTGGCTTGGCTCTGTTTGGCTTTAGCAGCCACGGTTTGTCACCTCTTCTCAGATGGCAGCAGCTCAGCTAGTTGCAATAAATGGTTGCTGTATATTGAGGTGTGAATATACTCGAGCAAGTGACTCCAGAACATTTGTTTTTAAAAGCATAGAAATTAGTAATTAAGAAGCATACTTGTACAAAAGTAGCATGAGGTAATGCTATGGGAACAAGATGTTTTTAATTCATTTTCTGTGGGGTCCCATAGTGAAACACTTGGATATGATTGTTGCTATACTGAGAGCCACACAGCAGCATTTTGGTCCTGGCTTTGAGGAAATAAAGCATCATCACATTTTCCTACATGGGGCAAGCAAAGTTCTGCCACTTCTGCCTAATGGATTCCTCTATGTATTCCTTTTTCTTAATGCTCTTTGTAGAGGAGGTGACTGCTCTGTCTAGGGGAGGTTATTAACTCATCACATGGCAGCCGGCATGTAGGACTGCTGCTTGTGTGTTCCCGAGACTTTGTGATTAGTTGTTTTGGTGTTCATACCTCACAGGCCCATGACTCCCAACAGCATTGCAACATAGAAGCCTTCCTACTGCTGCTGCTTCAGAGAAGTAGAAGCAGTGTAACAAATTAAAAAAAAAATTCTTTTAACTAGTAAAAATGGGAAGCTAACCCAACTTATCCTACTCATTTTTTCCACAGAATTTTATTTGTTGTCTTAAAAGAGAGATAAAACCCTCTTCTTATAATTCATTTCTTATACTGGAATGCCAAAAGAAAAGCATTTGGAATATCCAGAGGTGATTTCTTAATTAAGGTGAAAAAAAAATAGGATTACCTGATTAGTTTAATTTAGTTGACATTTAATTTTCCTAATTATTTTCAAGTTAGCTGTATCTATGTGTGTGTGTGTATATGTGTGTGTGTGTGTGTATATGTGTATATATATATATGTATATATATACATGTGAGTGTAGAAGTGTAAGGAGAGAACAAGATCTCTATTCCCATTATATCTGTGAATAGGATGGTCTGATTATTGCTGAGATTTGAGAGGAAAGCTTAGAAAAATGATGTTGTAATCCACAGTACATTGTTTGACCTACCCCTATAAGTATATCGGAGCGCTACAACTTGAGAGAAAATATAAATCTCTTTAGCTCTAGATGCTTTTGTTTCCCAGAGGATTACAAGTGGAACAGGAGGACAGTTTCTTTAATTCCTTTATCCATAACTCAGTCCCTCTGGAAAATCTCCAGTTAGTTCTTCATACCCCAGGAAGAATGCCAGCTGAACACTTGGTGCTTTTTGACAAATCCTACCTAGTTTCTGTCAGTACTAGTGGGGTGCGGTTGGTGTATTTTAGGGAAATGCAGTCCTATTCCCTTTGTATATGATGAGATAGAAAATGGACTAGTAGTTGTTTGGTTTTTTCTAATATTGGAATATCTTATGACATAATAGCTTATCTCAGGAACACACAAATTTTAGGAATTTTTACCTGACTCCACCTTGGCATGTCATGAATATGATGCCTACAACACCTTTAACTGAAGTGTGCATGCCACATTATCCCATACATAATGGATGTTTTAGTTTATGTGAATCTATGTCAATATTATCTGCATAACTTGAGAGAAAATGAGTATTTTGAGCTTTTTGTGACTTCTTTACCGAAGAGCTCTTTTTAGTGCTCTTATAAATTAAATTATCTTCCAAACAAATATACTGTGCCTAATAGAGAGGTGTCTCATCCCAGTAGAAATCCTAGATAAAAGCTATTAAGCAAGCTTGAAATAAGTAAAAGGTGGCTAGCATCACCGGTTTTAATGCAGTAGTTTAGGAATAATGTTACACTTAGAGTAGAATGTGCCTTGCATGTCAGTGTGCCAATGCAAATAATATTCAGATTTTTCTAAGGCTTTTTGTTTCTTTCGTGAAATGCAGTTTAATACTTAGTTACTGATAGTGTCCGTTATTGTTATGCTTTGGATCCGGGAAAAGGTTAAATAGTCTGAATTACAAAGCGTTCAATAGCTTGAATTTTCTGCCTAAAGAATAACAGAAAGTAGCAGACTGAAGTTCAAATTTATATGGTGAATAAGTTTGAGTAGTTTTCTGTGCCATTAGCGGAACAAATTAAACTTTTGCTGGTTGAGTGCATATAACTAAACAGTGTAGTGTGGGAGGATTATCAGCCAGTTAGTCTTATTGGTTTATTGGCAGCAGAGCAGATTTAAACCAAATTTTCCCATGGCAGAGGTACTGTATCAGCGAACCCAGGAGCTTTCCTATGAAATTTATGAAGTGGTATGAAAGTAAATTACTGAAGAGCCATCAAAGCAAGTATGTTATTAATTGACAATTTATTGACTTCATCCTTACTGCTAGTTAAAAGAAAAAAGAAAAGGATTAGTATTCAGCCTACACTTTGAAAGCTGCGTGAGGTCTTTTGTACGATATTTCTTCAGTTAAGCTGTAATTAATTAACTTAATTAAACAAATATTAGTAAAAGAGTAAAAGCACACGTATTCTGATGGATCTATGGAAATAGTCGTAAGATCAATGTAAATAAGTAATGGAAAGTGTGAATCTGGGTCTGGTTAGGGCAGAGTGTAACACCAGTTGTCTTTAATCTTTTGAGAAACTTAGTCCTTGCTCAAGCAAATCTCTCCTAGGCCTCACTGACTAATTGCTGAAGAACTGCTGGGTTTTTACGCTTCAGGTCAAGGTCAAAAATATGTTGCTCTTTGTTATACTGGACAGTTTCTTGGTGTCTAGGTTCAACACGTTGAATTCAAACAGCATTGCAACTTGCTTTTGTTGTTGATTGTTATACGTATATTAAAAGCGTGGGCTAGTGATTACAGTAGAAAGGAGCTGTCTTGTGTTAATTCCTTTTTCTTCTATTAGCTTACTGCTCCTGAATAATTACTGAACTTCACTGTGTATCAGTTCATCTGTAAAAATACGTTTCCACCTGTGTAAAGTGCTATGGGAATTACCAAGGGAATATTTTCAGACTCTCACTTCGAAGGTATTACCTGAAGCCTGGAATTTTGGAGTGATAGTAGTTATATATTAAGCATTAGTGGGCATGCTGTAGGTTTTTTAAGTGTCTGATATTTCAGATAGAAATTTAATTCCTGCTAATATTATGGAAATGGAGGTCTCCTTAAGCACTAAAAAAAATAATCCACCACCAAAGCTATTTTTCCCAAATTAATCATCTATAATTTAAATTTATAGGGTTTTTTATGTCAGTCTTGATTAAGACATGTAGATTTAATGAGAGGAATATTTTTCCTGTTACTAATAGTCCCTAAAGCCTACTACATGTAAAACACATGAACTTTCTCCCCTTCTGCCTTTTTTGATGCCTGTGAACTTTTTCTCTTGCTTTGAATGGCTGATAAATTGTTTGCCAGGTAGGAGGTGACTTTGACTCAGGGGTGAATTTCTTGAGAAAATATCATTCTGAGCAGAGTGTCCACAATGGGAGCTATTACAGCATAGTTTACTTCACTGTCGGGTTTTTGGCCAATTTACCCATGAAAGCAGTCTCCTAGAAATCTGCTTAATCAGTAATACCGTTGTGAAAATAAACATTGTGTAAGGATCTGTCCTTTTCTATTAACAGCTCCCAACATTCTAAATAAATCTAAGTAATTTTTTTTCAGTCACCCATGATATACTTCCCTTCTTTGATATTGTCAGTTTTACCTACTTTGTTCATGGTACTTCAACTTTGATCTCGACTAATTGCCATTAAATTCACACCGCTTACTGACTTGGCAAGCCAGAGCAAGTTAATGCTGTTCGTCATAAGGCGCCAGTTACTTGATTCTGTCCCCTCTAGGCATGTGCTTGTTTGTGTAACAGCAAAAGGATTTGAGCAGTTTTACATATGCGACTCATACATTTTCCATATGAAAATCAATAACGTAGCAGAATACTACAACTGAAGGGTTTTAAATGTGTTTATTGCCTAAGAAGACATAGGTATGTTTAAAGATATTTTTTCATGCTGTTTCAAATGCTGCCTCCATTCCCCAGTGAGATTTCACACGAGGTATTTGGAGCTCGACCTTGGGTCAGAGAAGGATTTTTGTCTGTTTGGTAGTTCTCCACCTTTTGGAATAAAGATTGCTTTTGCCTGCACAGGCTATTAAAATGCATTTAAACAAAACAAATACTGGCCTATTTCTTGGGTTATTCTGCCCCCAAATGCTACGGACTGTCGGATCTCGGGAGAAGAAAAGGCCGAATCTCCCAAGTGAGTGTCTGTCCTGGGGCATGCCCACTGCTCTCACCCACCTGATGTTGTGGTAATTTCTGGGCACTGCAGCATAATTTACCAGCACTGCTCCTGATAGGGAGGAATTAATTTATTGAATACATGTTTTTATTAATTTTAAATATTTTAAACTAATATTATAAATGCTAAACTGTTCTGATAAAGCGAGTGTGTTTTAAAGACTTTCATCTATATTAGCTTAAGCTTTCTTTGCACAGAAGAACTGCGTTCATGGGGAAAATGGACAGTGGTTATTTTTAAACTCTCAATCTAATATTGTCCTTAAACATCTGTTTAATGGCAATAGTTCCTTTTCCCAGAGGACGTAATGACAGCATACATTTAAGGCAAGGTGTGATATCTAATGCATTAATACTAAGCTAACAA
>NW_010256644.1:14664-43118 GCF_000690775.1 Eurypyga helias | reverse complement strand
TGATTCTATGATTCTATGATATTGAGCAAGGATGCCAACACCGTATTGAGCATAGATTTTAAAGGAGTTATTTCCAGTTCTTAAATTATTTGACCTATCAATGCATGATGTATAACAAGGCATTTTGGGGAATATTTAGAGGATGAAAATGTCTTGCTGTTAAGGTGAGACTGGGCTCCATTTCTGAGACTGGGTTTGATTATGTCTTAGACTTTCTGTGTGACATTGGGGAAGTCACGCACAAGGAAATCTTTGTGGCTTAAATCCTTGGACAGTAGCAGGAACTTTGAAGACGGAACCGGTTATGCTTCATCTGTGCTGATGAGACTTTAATTGCACTGTATTTTTTTTTCCATGCAGTTCAGATACGGTTCTTCCTTACGTTTGCAAGTATTACAGCCCCTGGCTGATGTAAGGGCAGGACGCAGGAAATGTCAGCATCCTTCTGAGGGGTACTTGCGGTCTTAAAGGGCAATAGCAGTTCTCAGTTGACAGAACAGTCTCAGAAATAATCGGATGATGAGGAAGAGCTTGTCACATGTTTTCATGAAGTAGTTCTTTTCCTGCCTTTGCTGCAAAACTGAAAAACCTAAAAATGTTTTCAGTGTCAGATAACTGCAGAGAACTGGTGGGAGTGTTCTGTAGCGATGCAAGTGCAAGCTGGATTCCAGGAGGATTTGTTAGAAGCTCTGGCCATGTGTAAGTAAGTGACTTGTGGACAGGGCAGCAGCGGTGCGGGAGGTGCTGAGGTCTGTTCTACTGTGGGGCCTCAGCCTTGTGAAAAGCTAATTCAACACATGGAACCTGGGTAGGGGTGCCCCAACTTTCCTCCCACTGTCTTATTTATCAAAGTTGCCTCGTGTCTGTTGTGGTCAAGACCGTGTTGTGTTCCCTCTGACACTCTGACACTACTGTCAGTTCCTAAGATTTGTGCAATTGTGCTCATCTCAGATGTGCTGTTCATGATTTCCCAGTTCTTCCAGGGACCCTGTCAAATCCAGGTGCCGTCTCCGTTACAACAAACACAGACTGAGCTGGACAATTCCCAGTTTGACGACACACCTGCAGGGACTCAAAAATCTTGTCTTGTCCAAAATCGACTGTAATTTTGTTTGTGATGTCTGACTGCACTGCCCAATTGAAAGGTTGACAGCACTTCATGCATTTTGCTGGAAGTCCTAATTCTGAGATAAATCCTGCCTCCTTGGAGATCTGCCATCACAAACAGATGCAGCACTGGAGGTCATAGGTTGTTTTCAGAGTGGCAGGATATTGCCCTATTTGAAGGGCTGAGCTAACATACTAAACTTTCCTGCAAGGTGCAGTGCAGGGATCAGAATTTGCAGTCTTCTGTGTACGTCTGGATAATACCCTGTACTCTTCGGATGTTCATGCATGCTATCCATTGCTTTTTGTGGAATGTGTCATCATCAAACCAAACAAAAAAAACCCAGCAAAACAAAGTCAGGAGCCTGGATCTGTAGGAAGGAAACTTTAAAGAATTGCTGTAGGTTTCTGCAGCGTTTTTGGAATGTACGGCTGTATACATCATTAAAATGCAGGAAGCTTGTTTGTCCTTCAGCTTTGTAGGGGTCAGAATTCAGCTCACTGAGGGTTCTTTGAACATAGTGTCAATAATTGGCTACTGCAGCTGAGAAAAAAATGATAGGGTATTGCACATGGCTGTACTCAGCAACTATAGTGAAAGAGGCCTAAAATTAGCTGGATTTGTAAAATGATTGCATTTAAACAAAATTGGTAATGAACGCAAAACCCAGTGTGTCTTAAATAGCAGTTGGCAAGATCAAATCGAGGCAGGATTCTGTTTTCAAATCAGTAAATCTCCTCTCCAAATCCATAAGGTTATATTCTTAAGACTGGAGTTTCTGGTTGGCTGGCTTTAGGTCTGGATAGACATACAGCTACTGATGTTGCACAGCCACTTCAGCCCTGTGCATGCTCCCAGCATTTGTTAACATCTGTTTGTGTTTGGTAATAGCGTGAGGTGGGCAAGAGCTTGGAGGTTCCCCTCTTATCTTTTCAGGAGCCCATAGCTATTCAAGCAAGTTTTAGGGGACAAGTTTTGCACTGGACAAGTTAATTTAAAAAAAAAAAAAATCCACGGGGAGTTACTAAATAGACTAAAAACACACCTGGCTTAGAAAGTCCCCACACTGAAAAAGATGGGAGTGTGCAGGGGAAGAGTATCCTATTTAACTGTGCTGCCAACCGTATTTAACTCCATTCACCACAACTCTTTGGGCCCGGCCATCCAGCCAGTTTTTTACCCAGCAAAGAATACACACATTCCTCCAGGAGAATGCGGCGGGAAACGGTGTCAAACGCTTTACTGAAGTCCAGATAGACAGCATCCACAGCCTTTCCCTCATCCACTCAGTGGTGACCTTGTCACGGGAGATCAGGTTGGTCAAACAGGACCTGACTTTCATAAACCCATGCTGACTGGGCCTGATCGCCTGGTTCTCATGTGTGATCTGTTCCATAATACTCCCTGACACCAGGGTCAGACTAACAGACCTATAGTTCCCCAGCTCTTGTTCTGGCCCTTCTCATAGATAAGCATCACATTAGCTAACCTCCATTCCACTGGGACCTCCCCAGTTAGCCAGGACTGCTGAGAGATGATGGACAGTGGCTTTTTCTGCTACTTCTGACCTGACTTTCATAAACCCATGCTGACTGGGCCTGATCGCCTGGTTCTCATGTGTGATCTGTTCCATAATACTCCCTGACACCAGGGTCAGACTAACAGACCTATAGTTCCCCAGCTCTTGTTCTGGCCCTTCTCATAGATAAGCATCACATTAGCTAACCTCCATTCCACTGGGACCTCCCCAGTTAGCCAGGACTGCTGAGAGATGATGGACAGTGGCTTGCTGAGCACTTCTGCCAGCTCCCTCCGCACCTTTAGGTAGATCCCATCGTGCCCATAGATTTGTGTGTGTCTAAGTGGTGTAGCAGGTTGCTAACCATTTCCCCTTGGGTTGTGGGGGCTTCATTCTGCTTCTCATCCCTGCTTTCCAGCTCAGAGGGCTGGGTACGTGGAGTTTTGGCCATCATCCTGCCATGTGGAGTTTCATTTTTGTTTGTTTGGTGTTAAAGTAAAACATATCTTTTAAGTCCAAAGTATCTTTTGGCAATGGCGTTTCCTAATGTTGTGGTTCCAAAGAACTTGTCATTATGGCGTGGTCAGCAAACTAAGCCCAAACTAAATGTGTCAGTACTTCTGGTATTAGCAGCAGCCTGCAGAAATCCCTTTTGGTTCCCTAGCTTGGATTTCAGTTCCTCTCCCTTATCTTATCCAAGCCAGGAGTTCATCTGCCTCCCTGTCCCTCTGCACAATCTCTTGCCAGTGCTGTCACTCTCCACTTCGGGATACCACTAATGCTCTGGGAGAAGAGATCTTGTGGAAAAACTTGGAGGTGCAGAGGAATTTGTTGCTGCCAAGATGAGGGGGGTGCTGATGCAGACCCTGTCTCTGTGTTGTGCTAACCTTGTAAAAAGTTGGTCCTTGCTTTGCCTTTCACCCTTGTAAACGCATTGAGAGGTCTTGGAAGTATTGGCTGGGCAGCTTTTATAAGTGCTGAGTTTATGCTTGCAGTCACTAAAAGAGATTAATAAAAATAAATTGTATGTAGGCCAAAATGCTTGTTTCTGTCTTCTAAGCAGTTTATGTTACAAAAATACATTTAAATCCTCATTTAAATTGTGGAAACTCATCAGTTTGGCAGCTATGTTGCTTTTTTTTATCATGCCCTTTCTTTTACAGAGGCCTCAATCCTTACACCAAGCATGTTTTGGTAGGGCAGAACCAAGACTGAATATAGCTCTTGTTTCATTGGCTGGACTGTTTTTTGGCCCTTGAGTAAGAATTGCACTTAACTAAGGCAAACAGTTCGATACACAGTATGAAAATTGATATTGTTGCAGTTAGACTGGATCTAGGGCTGAATGTTTCAGCGTGTCCAGCGTTCCTGTGTGTTACATCTAGTGAAATGTGTGGTGAACAACCAGTTGGTTGCTTTGGAAGACGTTGGTGGGAAGACCAAGCATATTATATGTGGGGCTGGTCCCCTATACAGTCTTTACTCCGCTGACCTCAGCAGGCTTCAAGCCTGGCCCACCTAAGTAGCATGACGTATAATGTTATTGATGTTAGAAACTATGTGCTGCTGAATGTTGAGGTGAGTCATTGGTGCTCGTCACACTTAGCGGTGATTTAACAGAAGCTGCTGAAAGGCAGTGCTAAATCACAGAGTGAACGAAGAGCAATAGTTTGTGGGTTGGTTTTGATTTCAGCTGGATTTGCCACGTAGTAAGGTACCTACTGGAGATGGGTCTGACAGCTTTGTAGTGCTGGATGTCCCCTTTTGAGCCCTGGGTTTTGGGTTTTGGTGTGTCATAGATCTGGCACTCACTGAACAAAACTGGACATAGACCAAATTCCATTTGACTTGATTTTGGATAAAGAGAATGTAAATGGAATTCCTCTTTAGCTTCTGTAGCAGCCACCCCCAGAAGAACACTATCTGCTGTTCATCGTGAGCTGAGACAGGAAAGGTGGGTCTTCAGGGACCCACCCATCCCTACCCCCAGGGTTGGGGCATCCACAACATCTTTTGCCCAGAGAAGCTGTGGATGCCCCATCCCTGGAAGTGTTCAAGGCCAGGCTGGATGTGGCTTTGAGCAACCTGGTCTAGTGGAAGGGGTCCCTGCCCATGGCAGTGGGGTTGGAATTAGATGGTCTTTAAGATCCCTTCCAACCCAAACCATTCTGTGATTCTATGATTCTATGATTCTGCGAATAACTGCGCCCCTTGCTGAAGGGGGAATTTGTCATATTTAGGCTTTTCCAGGGCTTTGGGATAGCTTACTTCATCTGACTGGCTGGAAGCGATGCTGATTTACCTTCCTGCCCACCCAGCTTGCCTGGCTGATGGGAGGCACTGTGCAAACATCTGCTTTTGGCAGCTCTCCTGTGGTTTCAGGTACTCATTCTTCATTTCAGAGTACCACTTCCAGCACGTGCCCCCATGCAGACAGCACACGGGCATTTCTAGCACTGACTGGGCCCCTTGCAGAGTTAGGGCCTGGAGTTTGATGTTGGAGCTGCTGATCCACGTGGCTGTTGTAGCTGAAAGCTGGATGCTGCCCTGCACGGGAGAAGCCCTGCTGGGACCCCTCTCTGATTAAATGCCATGCAGGAGTGTAGATTGTCCTGTTAGGTTGTTCTGTGTTGTTTTGGTTTGCTTTTACCGAGGGAGCAGGGAGCTAAGAGGCAAATGGTTATTTTAATTATTCCAGAAATATTCTTACACTGACATAACCTAGGAGACAAGTCAGGCTGCAAAAACAAGGTTTTTGCTTTGTTTCTTCCTTTTCCGCTGATTGTTACTTCTTCTTCTGTCTCATTCTCACTGACTGACCAGACGTGCTACCAACCCTTGAACAGCCTATTGTAGCTTTCACCCAAATAAATTCTTTTGGGACAGATTTAGCTTTAGAGCTGTTGTGAGCACGTCAGACAGGCCTTGATGCTTGGGGGAGAATAAACACTGCGCTGTAATTCCATCTCTTTCAATAGAAGGCTTAGGACAACAGCAAACTTGACTGCTTCCAGCTTATAATGTACTCTAGTAGAGATGATGAGCGTGTTTTTAATTTTTAACCTCTTCTTTAAGGCCCAGGGGTGACACTTGCTATCTGTCTTCCCTCAACAATGTGACATTTTGATAAATGACACGTATTGTCAGTTAATACAATATCTTTTTTAAAAAATGTTTTAAATGGCAAATTTTTCATAGTTCTGCAGCTTCCAAACATGTAACTCAGACATAAGCTGAACAGACTATGGCTCTGACAAAGAAAATACCGCCAATGCAAAAGCGTTCTGCGTATCGACATTTTCTGCTTCACCTTACTTTGCAGCTCTCTGTTGCACACGTATCCTTTTTCCAACACATGGAACCGGAACAGATTTTCAGTTAATTTATGTATTGTATGTAAAAAAAGATTAGCCTCACATCTCAGAGCAATTTTTTCCTGTGTCTAGCTTATAAAGTGATAAGTCTGTTTTGTAGTATGTCCATATGGATTAGCTCTATTCGGCCTCGTAAAACTTGTAGTTAAGGCTTTCCCGTGTTTCTCAACACAGGAAAGAATTAGTTATTTCAAATACAGCAGCACTGTGCTGTCCTGGATGAGACATCTTGAACTTTAACTCTGGCTTGGCTAATGGATTTGTCACTTTGCCTAGTGGTTAAATTCATTATGGAAACTATTTTCATATTTCCATAATTCATTATGGAAGACTCTTTAATCTTCATGTGAAGGGTTTGATGTTAAACCTGCAGGTAATTTTAGTTGTGATTATTTGCAAATGAGAGAAGGGATTATATGTGCCAAATCCTGTCATTTTTGACAGCCTGATGAAGTTCAGCAACAGGGTCCTGCACCTGGGGAGGAATAACCCCATGCACCAGTACAGGATGTGGGTTGAGCTGCTGGAAAGCAGCTCTGCAGAGAAGGACCTGGCGTGCTGGGGGACACTCAGTTGTCCATGAGCCAGCCATGTGCCTGGTGGCCAGTGGTATCCTGGGGTGCATTAAGAAGAGTGTGACCAGCAGGTCAAGGGAGATTATCCTCCCCCTCTGCTCTGCCCTAGTGAGGCCACATCTGGAGTATTGTGTCCAGTTCTGGGACAGTTCAAGAAAGACAGAGAACTGTTGGAGAGAGTCCAGAGGGTACGAAGATGATCAATGGAATGGAGCACCTCTCTTACGAGGAGAGGCTGAGAGAGCTGGGTCTGTTTAGCCTAGAGAAGAGAAGGCTGAGAGGGGATCTCATCAATGCTTATAAATATCTAAAGGGTGGGTGTCAGGAGAATGGGGCCAGGCTCATTTCAGTGGTGCCCAGCGACAGGACAAGGGGCAACGGCCAGAAAATTCCATCGCAACATGGGGAAAAACTTACTTACTCTGAGGTGCCAGAGCACTGGAAGGGGCTGCCCAGAGAGGTTGTGGAGTCGTCTTCTCTGGAGATACTCAAAACCCACCTGTATGTGTTCCTGGTGAACCTGCTTTGGCCAGGGTGTTGGACTAGATGATCACCAAAGGTTTCTTCTAACCCCTAGCATTACGTGATTCTGTGATTTTTTTTGAAATATCCAGGTTATTAAGAATTTCTCTTGTCAGGATGGTCTAAGCATATAGGCAGGGCAGGGGCTGGAGGAAGAGAGAATGTTTTATTAGGCCAACCGATTTATATGGAGAAAAAAAAAAAAAAGGTAAACCCAGGGATTTTAATGTTCATAGCTCTTATTCTAGCAACTTATTTTTTTTTAGTCCCCAGCTAGATCAGTTGGTCCAATAAACAAATAAACAACCACAACAAAATAATACCACCCAGACCCACTCCTTGTTAGCCGTTTCCTACCTCACCTAGCAGATGGCCTGATGGGTGAAAGGGATAGGTGAAAGCAACAATAAGAGAAGCTGTGGATGCCCCATCCCTGACCACCTTCAAGGTCAGGCTGGATGAGGCTTTGAGCAACCTGGTCTAGTGGAAGGTGTCCTTGCCAATGGCAGGGGGATTAGAACTGGATGGAATTTAAGGTCCCTTCCAACCCAAACTGTTCTGTGATTATATAAATGCAACCATGGGCTCCAGGTAGGTGCATCTACAGCAAACCTTCCAAGTGTAAGTTATCCTAATGCAGAATGGCTTGTGTTCAGCGTTCTCTGCTGCTTTGTACTCGCTGGGGAGTTTGCTTACATTGGTGTCTTACAAGCTTGTCAAGCAAATCACATTCAAATAGAGACTTTGTTGCTCAAACGTAATAAAAGAATTTTTTCCCCTCTCCAGTTGGGAGGACTTTCAGTGCACGTACTGCTGGGACTTGTTTCTTATTGCACACATGCAACACATTCCTTTTAGCTTTGGTAAGTTGCCCAGGTTGTGATGTGCAGCAGTATTTATTAGAAGGAGACATGTGTGACATGCCTTTCGCTCCATGTGCTGATGCCAGCAGCTTTTACTGGCTTATGTCTGGGGGGAGGAAAAGTGCTTGCAACAGCACAGAGGTCTCCCTGAGCACTGCTCTGGTTTCTAAGGGGCAGCGGAGGCTTAAGCCACTGAGAGGCTTTCTGCTGATTTCCATCAACTTTGCATCGAGCCTTTCTGAATTTAGGAATAAGCAACAGCAGCATTCAAGATGTAAGATCATTTGATCACAAAAGGATAAGATTAAAGGTAATAGAGTGTGAAATTTTACCATCTTGCTCTGTTAATAGATAGTAATTTAAATGGAAGCATTTTGTGAAAAATTGCAGTTATTGTTTAAGCCAAAATCTTAAAGCAAAAATAGAATTTGCCTATATCATCAATTTCTACTGATAGACAATTACATGAAGGCTCCAGCTGCTTCCACAGTTGTATGTCCCAAAAATAAAAAATGCTTTTTAGTACTCTTTATTTTAGCGTTTTCTGTCCAAGTTTGTTCATCTTCTTTATGAGCTGTGGAGCAACCAACTCCGTGATGCCTTTCCAATGCCAAAAGCTGTCCTCTGACTTCTTCACAAGAGCTGCTGGAGGAAAAATGAGGGCACTGAGCAAGATGCCTTGGAGAGCTGGAAGCTGCCCTGGAGAGTTCTTGTAGCTTAATAAAACTTTAAAAAGTGCCTTTGAATTGTGACCTTCCAGGTGTCCATTGGCCAAGGGTAACTGGGATTATGAAACCAGGATGAACGCATGACTGATGCTTGCCGAAACTGGGCTGCTCTCCCTAAGGGCAGGCAATGGTTTTGGATTTAACATGTTAACTGCATTTGAAGTTATAAGAACACAAGGTCATTTCCAATGTAAATAGAAAAGAAGTGATGCAGAGGTGATGGAAAGACTGGCTGCTGCTGGAATACAGGTTTGGTGTCGGCCACTTTTTAAAAGTTAATTGCATTTTAAAGATAAGCTTTAATGGATTTGGCAGTGAGAGTGCAACTGTAACCAGATCGTGTTGTTTTGTACAAGTGCCTTTCAGGTTTCTCTGCAAGGTCAAATGTCCTATTGACTGGCAGCTGGACTGCTTCGCTTGTAGGAACCTAACTGGTATTTGATGGAGTTGCAAAATAAGTTTCCCACTGAAGCCAAATATAAAAGTGTATGAGAGTCCAGCAGTTTCACTTCCTGCAAAGCTGGAAACCCTTGTAGCTTTTTTTTTAGAGGGATATTAATCTTGTTTGACTTACAGAATCATAATATTTGCACTGCAATTGTAACACAGAGCAAGAAGTTTTCATTTAGTATTTCCTGAGGAATAGCAAATTCAGTAAAGTGGATGCTTTTAACTTTTTAACTTTTTGTCAGAGGATAAACAAAGCAGCTCACAGGACCTTAAAGGTTCCACAGTGTTGGAGTAGGGAAAAAGAGTGAATGAGGTTACAGATCTACAAGGCAGCAGCGAACATGTGAAACTGTTGTTGTATCTTTCTCAACATCTTTGCTTGGCATCATCATTAGTTAATCTCTAGTAGTGCATCAAGTGTGCTTGTGGGAGGCAAAAGCCTCAGTCTTGTTGATAAACCGTCACTTGGTCAGTTCACTGTAGGGTTCAATTTTCCTACTGTTACGAAATTGCTCTCAAAGTGTGAGCTGATTGCGGTGAACCCTGATTTGGGACCCAACCCAAATTTCCTTGAAGTCTTGGGAGCTTCTTGTCTGTCAGGTTTGCAGTGATTTCATGCTATGGGACATGCTTTATACCTCTAAGAGAGGCTTAAAACTTAATTTTGAGACAACATCACTTTTTACTCCCCAGGCCGAAGAATGTTGCTAGGAGAGGTGAGGCGCTTGGCCTGAGGAGCCCCTAGTATGTGAGAGTTTCCAGATCTGCAGTGTGCACGTATGCACGTGGCGATGGGACCATCTGGGTACATGTTATCCCCTTGAGATGAGGCACTCCTGTCCCTTCAGTAGGTGTAAAGTGGCTGAGGTGCATTCGTGCTGTGAATGTGCACGTACTGGGTGGCTTGTGCTGGAGTTGCTACTCTGTCACTTGATGCTTCAGGTACTCTGGCACGTAATCTCCGCTCTGTGCCTATCTCCTGTCCAGAGCATTGCTACACAGACTTCCTGCACACAGTGATCCCTGGAGACTGACTTTCTCCACCAGGTTGTAACACCCTGTAGGCAAAAGGAGACCAAAGAACAAATAGAGCAACAGCATGAGCAACCAGTTCTTTTGAAGCAATTTCTTTGTACTCCCTGTTTTTGCTCACTGCTGTTTTCCTGGATGGAGCTAGAGATCCTCTCTTTGCTCAAAATAGGCGGAGGGACGGGCAGAGGGGAAAGATGAAAACAGGGAATAGAAGGGCAAATACAGGAGCTCTCTTCTGTGGGAAGAGAAGGCCTTATCCAGGCCTGAATTCCATTGCCTCAGCACATATTTTAATATTAAAATGCTCATACTATCTCTGAGATTGAGAGATCTTCCCTGCCCTGTGTGCTGTAAAGAAGCAGAGGGGTCAAGGGTTGCTGTCCGTGAGCAGGCCATGCGTGTGCAGAACGCCCTGGCAGTTTGTAACTGTGTGCGAGGCCCTGCGTCTGGTTCAGGTGCTGAGTCTCCACAGTTGCCATTACTCCTGCGCAGTGTCTCCTGAGGTTTGCCTCCGCAGATGGTGAATATTTCATCTAAGCTGTTTGGAAAACCAAACTCTCTGTTGTCCAAGGTTACCATTCATCTAAGCTGTTTGGAAAACCAAATTCTCTGTTGTCCAAGAGTGAATGAGGGACACGCAAGTCCCTCTCACTGACATTCTTTAAAATAGCGCAGAATGAAAATGTCTCCTTTTTGCTTGGCATTTTTCAGAGTGCCACATTGTGGTAATAGATACTGTGCAAGCACAAAAGGGAGACACCGGACACAGTCCTGGGATACTTCCAACTTTACTGTTAAATGCATGATTTAAGGTTCAAAAATATCACCTGAAAAGCAGTATATAAAATACTCTGTACACCAAGAGCTTACGTTCTCCCATCAAGACTGTGCGTTTATTTCCAGGGTTTTTGTGTTTGTAGCCAGGATTTCCCTGAACAGAAACATGAAAGGCCTCCACCGTGAGACTGATGTGCCAAGGGTGTGCTGGATTTACTGTGCCTTTGGATATTTCATATGCATATTTTTTTAATTGTGTTTATATTTTAAATGCATATGGGTTTAAATTGAAAGAGGGTAGATTTAGGTTGGACATTAAGAAGAATTCTTCATGGAGAGGGTGGAGAGACACTGGAACAGGTTGCCCAGAGAAGCTGTGGATGCCCCATCCCTGGAAGTGTTCAAGGCCAGGCTGGATGAGCAACCTGGTCTGGTGGAAGGTGCCCCTGCCCATGGCAGGGGGGTTGGAACTACATGTTGTCTAAGGTACTTTCAACCCAAACCATTTTATGATTTCTGTAGCACACTTCTGGGCAGTGCATTTGCAGAAGTCTGACATGTCGAGATGATGAGACTGGGTTCCGTCTGGGAACTATGGGATTGATTCCCACATACTTTATGTCCATATGCCTAGGATGCCCAGGCATCCTGCATCTGCTTTGCATATAGTCTGTACATATGCAGAGAGGCTGGTCATCTTTTGGATGCATTGGATTTACTGTCCATTTGCAGAATTATTTTGCATGTAAGACTAGCTCTGAGCTGCTTCTGGACTTCCAGAAATCCTGGGGCAGTGGCCAAATTCCTTACATTTTTCCTCGATAAAAGATGTAAGTGGAAATAGAGAACATGCCTTAAGATACTGGTTCTTGAGGAGTAGATCTCAAAGCTCGTTCTTTTGAGAGGAAATCTATATTCGTGTTTGATAATTCACACGAAAAATATGAGGTAGAGAAAAAAGAGACCAGAAGTTGTAAAGTTACTTACTTACTGCTCCACAAATTAAGAAACATCTTCATTATGCATTATGCTAGAATGCACCACTGAAGTTTAGAAGTCGCAACTTGAGCCTGAAGTGGAGAGACAAAGTGCTTTTTCATGCCAGTGAGATTGTGGTTAGACACATCATCCCTGGCTGTGGTTTCCAGGTTGTGGCAAAATATAGGAACTATTGAGTTTGAACATAGAGACGTGGAAAAAACGTGCAAGCGACATGAATGGGAGAAATACTTGTGGTTTGCTGTGTCTTATTCCTCATTCTTGGAGGCATTCAGCGCTTTGAAGGCATGTATCATTCAGTGTCTGCTTTTCTTTAATGAGATTCTTTCAGGCATTGAAGTTCAAGCTGTTGAGTCCTAACACACTCGCTGCGGTGCATCTAACCTTCTGAGCTCTGTTGTGTCTCTTAGCGGAGTTACAGAGGGCAGTTCCTGAATGGCTGCTGTGCATTTGAGAAAGGATCAGGCAGTCAGGGGCATCGTATTGGTGTAGAATATTTCACATTTATTTGTGGAGCGCTCTTCTGGGAGTTACTTTCATTGAATTTAACTTGCCCAAGGTAATATGGGACGTTTGTGGCAGACCAAGTAAGTGAACACGCGTCTCTCGGAACTAACTTAACCATTCAGCCAGCGTACCTGTTTGCTCAGTTGTCTTTTATCTCTACCAGCAGTGATCTCAACCACAGCCTATATCAGAAACATGTGATGTCTCAAAGGCAGTATCCCACCAAATGTGCATTGTTTTAAAAAATGTTTATCATTTTGTGAAATACTTCCAAAAAGTTGTGTGCAAAAGAAGCTAATAAGCAGCTGTTCTAGGGACACTTTATAAAATTCTGATTACCATAGCTTACTTCATTTTTTTCCATTAGTATGTTGGTTAATCACTTACAATTTCTGTCTTTATTATGTAATAGTTCAAAACTCCCAGTCGTACTGTGTATGTTACAGATGCCAACACCTGTAAACTCAAGGTAATTACCTTGTCTATATTATTAAAGTAATAATTCAAAGAGAGAACCAAAATAGGGTAAATATTTGTGCTTAAAGCCAGTGGGCCAGAGATGTGGGTGTGATGTGTGGTCCCCCTGTGGCTGCTGCTTAAGCGTCAGATTGCATAGATGCTACAACCAGTGATTTCTTAGAAATCAAGACATTATTGGCCTGGCTTTCCTCTCATTTCATTTAATGACACCTTCCAGCAAATGTCTAGGACTAGATCCAAAGCAGATTGAATTTGATGGGAAACAAATGGATAATAACAGCCCTTTGCAGTAAAGTATTCAGAGCTATAACCTTATTGGCTTCATATTGTTTAAAAAAGTGCTTTGCTGAAGTGGGGCATAGGTTTTTGATTTAGTATCCCACTGCTGTAAGACTATGAGTGTTTTCTGGCCAAAGGCTGTCTGAGGAGTGGCTTTATAGGAGCACAGCTGGGTTGTAAACAAATGGTGATTCACTTCTGCTCTGTGTTCAGAGGGAACAGAAGCGAGAATAAACCCCAATAACATCCACATTATTGAGTACCAGACACAAGAAAACTAACTGCAAAACCAAAATGAACTTGCAGAATGAGGTTCAGACAGCTTATAATGTCTCCAGTTAGTGTTTGTTTTATTGAATAAATAAGGAAAACAGGCAATAAATACCCTACAAAGTGACACAGTCACTTCAGGTGTTAAAGCTTTTGAGTGCTGTAACTTTGCCTCTCAGCTTCACACTGCTGAGCTGACATGAAGTCGTTTCACTGGTTCATTTTCTTCTTTTAATTTAAGAAAGGAGGAGCAGAAGAGTAGTGGATGAAAAGAGAGAACAAAGTCCTGAAGTGGTGTGACAGACAGCAGTGGTCTTAGATCCTACATGCTTTAAAGCTATTGTAGGAGTTTGAGCTGTCCTTCCCATGTACCACACAGTAACTGAGCAGTTTGATTAAAGTATGATTGATTAAATAGATTAAGGGTGTTTGGAGCCAGGGTTTGTCTGCCAAGCCATGGAGAACAAACCGTTACTTTTCCTGTAGGAGTGCAATAAATAACCCACAAATGGTTAGATGTTAAATTTTCATACACCTTGTCCTGCTGCAAAAGTAAATGCTCTGATATATTTGCTATTCTGGTTCGCAGTTCCCTTGTCCCAGGTGCCTCATTCCTGTGTTTGGGAAGTTAGGGAAAACAAGCAAAGTGTAGCAGTAACAAGGAGCATAGTGTGGATTGCCTGTAAGGTATGACAAAAGGAGTAAAACCCCACCGCAATGGCATACTTGGTCTCTATTCTACTTACCAGGCCCTTTGAAAAGCAAAAGTTCTGTGTATTTCTTGAAAAGAAAGCTGTGATCGGCAATGTTGTGTAAATGTTGGGTTTTGATCCTACAGGTGCAGGTATAGATCCTTAGGTGCAGCACTTAGAGTCAGGAAGTGGATTCCTATCTCCTTGATCTATTTAGAAAGACTTACACGTGATAGCAGGTTTAGGATGATGCACAGATTCTGAGATCTGGTGGGAAAATTCAGTGGTAGGAAGATTTATGAATAATATGAATGTGGATGACCAGATCTGTGTAAAAAATATTCCAAGGCATGGATTTTGAGTGAGGACAAAAATAAATCAAGCATGTTTGCCTCATGGTGAGTCTTAGCAATGCTGTTCCAAGATAAACGTAGTTTAGAAGTTGGTGGCTTTTGGAAAAAATTGATTATTTTCTTTTAATGTCTTTAAGTTATTCAGTTAACCGCAAGCTCTGCAGAACTGCTTTCTTTTGTCTGGAGAGAAAAGGCTCCGAGAAGCATCAGGGCAACTCTTATGCAGAAATTTTGCTGGAAGCCAGCAAAATGGAGTGGGGAGGTACCTGATCTTATTAACTTGCACGTAACAGGAGGCTAACCTAAAATGTGCAACTGCAGGGGGCACCCCTCTGCACTTACCGCAGTGTTTTAATCTGAAGTAAGATTTTGGTGGGTACAAAATACAGCAGTATAGGATTTGAGCAACTTCAGTATAATTTGCATACTCATTAAAGTAGAACTTCACATGAGAAGTGTCTGAAACTGCTTTTTTCTTTTTTTCTTGTTTGTTTTTTCATAACCAAGCACATGCGGGTACCCAGGTCATGGGTTTTGGCAGAATCCACACTCTTTATTCTGATTCTTAATTCATCCCTGCTGTTCTCTGACATGAAAACCTGGTTTTCCTGCAGGAAGAGGCATTGCTACTGCCATCTGCAAACCATCAACCATCCACAGGTTGCCCAGAGAAGCTATGGATGCCCCATCCCTGGAAGTGTTCAAGGCCAGTCTGGATGAGGCTTTGAGCAACCTGGTCTAGTGGAAGGTGTCCCTGCCCATGGCAGGGGGGGTGGAACTAGATGATCTTTGAGGTCCCTTCCAACCCAAGCCATTCCATGATTCTAGGAACATCATCTGCATCATGCTAAAATTGCTCTGACCTCTCAGCATATGATGACTTTTAAAGAACGATCATTGGCATATCTGTATCTTACGTTAAATACTGAAGTTTAGAGACTGAATATATCTTGCCATGTAACCAATTTTTTAGGTGGGCATCAGTGAATTTATGGTGCTTCTTGGCTCTTAGCAGCCACCAGTTCATACTTCAGTTTGTGTATTTTGGTGGTGGACAAATGACATGTTTATCCACGTTTATTGTACTAGCCCATTATTTTGTGCACTTCCATATTTTACAATTAAAAACATTTCTGTGAAGCAATAACAGCTTTCAAGTGCTGAGTTTTGAATAGTCCGTGCTAGAAGTATTTGCACAAGCCATCTCCTTTAGAGCTCTCCTTTATGAATACTGGATGTAGATCTGGATGGAAGTGCTTGGGAAATGCATTCATAGCTTCAAGCCTTAAGCTGCTCTCTGTGGATAATCTGTAACACAGGTGTGAAACATTTCATGCTGGTAATAGAACATTGTTTGGAATAAGAAATACATGTCAAAAAGGAGTTTTAGTAACAGTGGGAGGTTTTTTTTTTTTGCCATCAGGAGTACAGGATAAGGAGATGAGAAGCAAAATCTCTGTTCTGTAATAAAATGAAGAGTGATAGCAAAAGCAGTCTGATATAGTGCCTGTATCTATACTGTTCGTGGGCTGGCTTGGAGGAGCTCCTGGTTCTGTCTGTCCATTTATCCTGGTGAACAGCCCAACTTCAGCTTGATCTGAATTTTAAAGACCCTTGTGGGTGGATAGGACCTGTGGTAGGACCTGTCCTATCAGGAGGAAAGGTGTGGTATTGTCAGGTGGCATCAGAAAAAAAAGATGAGAGACAGAGGCATCGAACCTCACAGTGATGCTGCTGCCCCGTGGCAGATGGACGTGTGCTTGAGTGTACTGTAAAGCCCAGACTGTACTTTGGACCTTTGCCTAGTCAGAGCAGCCTGATCACCCTGGAAATGCTCCTTAGAGGGCGTTTAGGGGTAAACAGGATGGGCAAGTGGTGAAACAGGCCCTGAACCTGGCTTTATAGAAGACATTGTAGAATTAGGTGATATTTCTGAAATACTGTATAAAATATTTTTGTTTCCAGTGACTTTATGATTCTGTATCTTTAAGTAAAAATAAATCCCTCAAAATTAATAAAAGAAAAACTGATCCTGTACAGTGGGGAAGGGAGTGCAGTCTGCATAATGCAGTTTACAGATTTAAAATACGGTAGCTGCAGCGCAGTGTACTTTGCCTCTCCATTCTGTGTCAGTAGCTCTGAGTCTGCAGCAAATTAGTACAGATACAGGTATCTTGTGCCATCCTGAAGTCAAGGAGAGGGTCATGCCTTTAGACTTTACTGCTATATCTCAGGAGAGCAAAGGTAGAATAAATACATATGCCTTGCTTTGCTCTTTGAGGACTTAAAAAGTGGTGAAAATATACAGTGAAGTAGAAGATTTTTGAGATTTTCGATTAATCTGGCAATCTCTTCAGCTGCCAGGGGAAGAAGGGAGAAATGCTTTTTTTAATCCAGATGTTTTTTGGCACAAATAAATTAATACATTTTATGTGAACATATACCTACTTTAATTGCTCACAGTTTACTGAGCTTTCTGATACAGCTAGAAAGACTTGACCAGATGCCGGCTTTTAATTTGAATTGAGGATTTTCCATTAGAAATACTTGTTTGTCTTCACTGTGCTTCATCAGACATTGGGTTTTGGAGGTCTGACGGTGTTAAAAGAGGAGTCTGTAGCCTTTGAACAATTTTCAAGGGTAGGGATTGTAGATAATAGCATATAAGCTCTTGGGGAAATGGTAGCCATAAGCTTTTTGAAAGTGGTTAGTTTTCTCTGTGTGTGATATCCCGGAAGGTTGTAGCTTGACCTCTACAAAATCAAATACGATGTATTATCCATCTCAACGTCTAGGTAACCTGCCAGATCTCAACTGTTCTGTTATCACTAGCAGCCTTCCTTGGACTAGTAATGGACAGGTATGTCCAGATGCTCGTTTGAAACCACAGCTGATGAGCTGCTTTGCCATGTGAGCTAGTCTCGATGACATAATTAAATGTTTGCATTCGTAATCGGGTCTCTTAATACAGGCACGAGTTCATCCCTGTCTCAAGGGAACACTTTAGTCAACACGCTCGGTGAATGGAACTGCTCTGAGTGTTGTGTTGTAAGGGTTTCTGCCGATGAAAAAACTCAAGAAACCCCAAATGACATACATCAGACTTAGGCAGTATCTCTGCTAACACATTAAACATACCCAAGACATTCGTTGCCACTGAAGCCAGCTGCAAGGTCTGCAAACACGCTACTAAACTCTTATCCTTCAGAACAGTGGGTCTGCTTACTGGACGTGGTCTGGGTCCCATTGCAACTCCCAAATGGCCAATCAAGGGATCACCCGTCCTATAAATAGGACCGAATACTGCAAAAGTTTTGAATCTAATGGTTACTGGGAGACATTGTGGGCTTTCAGTTAAAATGTGGTCTTGGTAATTACAGCTGTTGATAATCAGCTGCTGGTATGTATTTAATTATTCTCCTACACTTGTTTTTAATATATTTTGTTATGAAACTGCAATTCTACGTTCAGTATTAACAAAGGTACAATTTAGTTTTCGTTGGCAAAGTTTTATTTAAATCTCAAAATGCAGACCAGGCTTTTAGTTCTGCAACTGATTTACGGTTTGCCTGTAGTTCTACATTTCATCTTACTATTTCCATATTTGCAGCTAGGGAAACTTTTCATTCACACTGTTGGTTTTTGGGGGGGGTGGGGGTGTGTTGGTTGGTTGGTTAGTTTGTATGGGGTTGGGGGCTTTTGGTTTTTTGGGGGTTTTTTATCAGTGATGATCCCAGGGTCTCATTTTTTTGTTACATGTTTTCCATTTGGGGACTGGTTTATGAATCCCTGAACGTGCCACTTCTGGATAGCAGTAGAATTCCTTAGTGGAGCAGAACCTATATATAGTTATATTCTTAAAATATAAAATATGCAAATGTACTTGACATGGCCTTACTGTCCTTGATGATGTACCTCAGTTATGCTGTTATGTCTCTTTCTGCTGCTTTGGAATAGAATGTAGAAATTAAATTAATTATTACTTTTTTCCTTTATTCTTTTTTATGTGATTGTGTCTTGCTTTAGTAAGACTCAAAAAGAGGTGGGTAAAAGCTTAGAATATGGAAAAGTACACTGACCCCTTTGAACATCAGTACAGCTCTGCTTCCCCAGAGCGCTGTGCCTTTACCTTTTCTGTGTAAATCCAGTGTGGTCTGTATGACAGCTGCTTGCTGATTTTTTTACACTAGTCCACAGCAGAGTCAGATTTGAAGACCTCATGCAACAAACAGGGGTTTCCAACCCACATATTTTTAAGGAATTCTTTAAAAATTATATTTCTTCTGGGCTACCTCAACGTTGGTGAATCATGCAGAACTAAGCCCACAAATTATAGCTTGGTTAAGTGGTCTAGAGTAAACAAAAATTTCCAGTATTTGAAGAAGAATTTGTGACCCTGAAAGCTTGTCCATTTTTTTTTCCTTTTTCTGACTATATCTATTGGCGTAGCCAAGCTCAAGGGGAATGATTGACATGCGCGAGGAGCTTATAATTTTGGTTCTGGTAATGGCGACACATATGGTTAATCTAGGAGTGGTTCATGTGTTTGCTGAGCATTTCCAAGTGGGAGATTGTTCTTTGCCCCAGGATGGTACTTTTCCTATGGATTAGTCTTTCACAGTGGCTGTTAATATGAAAGCTGAGAAAGTAATTGCAGATAGCTTTATACAATTATACTGATCATTTTAGTTTTCAAACTTTATTATTTAAAATATTTCATTCTGTAATAAGGTTTTTTGAGTTCTTAATTGGTTTGCACTAACTAGTTATGAATGGAAATTCCCTATCTGCAACACCGATAAGGTTTGTGTGATTAAAAGATACCTCCAGAAGGTTTCCATAGAGATATCTAGGTGGAAGAGGTCCAAAATCTAAGGCAAGTGGTCTGATGGACCTCCAGAAAGTAGTACTTCATCAACTCAGAATAAGTGATGACTTCAGCTTCAAAAAGTAGTTCATCTTCTTTCCAAAAAAGATACTTGTCAAGGGAAGTGTCTTGGATGGAGTTCAGTAATCACGTAATTGGCATTCCGGAGTTAATGAGCCAAGTTCAGAGGGAGTTGGGAAAGTTAGATCTATCTTGCTCACACTTGTCCCTTTACTGTTTTAAGTTTGTTAATTCACGGTCTGGGTGGACACACTAGACTCTTGCTCATCTTACTACAGAAACCTTGACAGGCTGGAGAGATGGGCCACTGCCAACCTCATGGAGTTCAACAAGGCCAAGTGCAAGGTCCTGCACCTGGGTCGGGGCAATCCCAAGCACAAGGACAGGCTCAGTGGAGAGTGGATAGAGAGCAGCCCTGAGGAGAAGGACTTGGGACTTTCTACAAGGGCCTGTGGTGACAGGACAAGGAGGAATGGCTGTACATTGAAACAGGCTAGTTTTACATTAGACATAAGAAAGAAATTCTTCACGGAGAGGGTGGTCACATACTGGAACAGGTTGCCCAGAGAAGCTGTGGATGCCCCATCCCTGGAAGTGTTCAAGGCCAGGCTGGATGAGGCTTTGAGCAACCTGGTCTAGTGCAAGGTGTCCCTGCCCATGGCAGGGGGGTTGGAACTAGATGCTCTGTAAGGTCCCTTCCAACCCAAACCATTCTATGATTCTGTGATAAGCAATCAATTTCAGCAAAGCCAGACAATCTAATTGGACCATCAGAGACTGGAAGGTCTTAAACTGCCGCAGCAATTATCTTTGGGGCCTTGTGACATACATTCTATTCTAAAGCCCATGTTTATGCTTGAACATAAAGCTTACTGTCGTAGTGGTTCACAGACCCTCAAATGACACTTCAGTGTGTTGTAGTACAACCCCTTCTATGTGGATGTTTGGGTTTTGAAAGGGTTTGCTGCCTCTGTGAGCCCTGAAGGGCTCTGCTCCTTTGTATACAAGAGTGTTCTCCAGTCTCCTTTCACATCCAAAGGGTGTGTTTCTGTATGAAAAGGGAAGAGACATTTTGGGGTATTTTTTGAGACAGATCTCACATTCATTAAACCAAGAAGAGCCTGCTGCCTCTATGCTTAGCAATAGAAGCGTTGTCAGGTGTTAGCGTAGGGTTTCAGACAGATCTGGCTTGGGGACGGGATCTGACTGAATGGCGTGTGCTTTTTCTGTGCTACGCTTCAGCACTTCAGAAACACTCAGGAACCGAATGTCTATCAGTCATCCCTCAAGAAGCACTGCATCTTAGTTTGTGGCTTCCCAAGCTGGCAGACACCAGTGTTTTTTCGGCTGTTTGAGGGAAGTACGCATCAATCCTGTAAGTGCTGTTAGCTGGCTGCGTGTAACACGCGTTAGTAGTGGAGAGCATGTGATGGGGTTTATGTCGTTGTTCCAAAGGATGTTTGTGCCTTGCTAAGCTTTTCAGTGACAGTTCATGTAGTCAGCCTCTTTTCTGTAAAGACCTTTCATGAGCAGAGCATTCCCCCACTAGCAGAACTTTTGAGTGACATCCTGGTATATTTAGGAGTTCCCTGTGTGTGAACGTATAGGAAAAGAAACGTCTGGAAGATGTAGCTGCTTTTTAATCTTGCTTCCTAGAGAGTAAAATTTCCTTCTGGAGAGCTTTGCATTAACAGTGGTGTTACATCCCAAGAGTTTCAAATTGCAAAACCACTCTTTCATGTATTACTTTACAGTCTGTTCACCTAAAAACATTTATATGGTGTTGGGGGTGCTATTTCCATAGCGCTACTCATACCGTGTTTGAGCTTATTTCAGCACTTTTGCCTAGCTGCTGTGGCTGGAACTACATGTATCTCAATTCCAGCACATACTTGAGTCAGCATAGGGCTTTTTGGCCAATAACTGGTGCTAGATGTTATTTGGCTCTGTCAGCAGGGTTTGGCTGGTCAAGCTGACTCTATTCTGTCCTCCCTCCACCCACCCTCTGATTTGTTTTCCCCTGTTCCACAGCTTGGAAAGGAGAAATCTGAAAGTGAAGAAATCTCAGAGATTCCACTACTTCATTCCCAGCTCAGAAATCCAGCTCCCCCGTGAATAATAATGACCTCAGTGCAAAGCGTAATGTAGAGAAAGTGCAATCCTGTGTTGGTGTTAAGAATCAGTTCCATGATGTTCAGCTACTTGAGTCGTTCCTGATACCGTTTCAGTGCTTTGTGAACTATTAGAACATACTTTTGCCTTTTTAGGGGATCTTATTACAAGCCACTGCTTGGTAGCTGCAGAACTTGGGTTTCTGCACAAGCTGTGTGGTAAGAGCCCCTGGCACATGCCTCTGCTCTCTGATGAACTGGCCTTGGAGCGTCGATGCTGAAGATGCCTGTGGAGAACCCCACAGCAAGAAACAGTATGAAAAAACATGAGAAACTTGAACTGATATGGGGTTTCTTTCTATTCTGCCAACCGAATGGCTCTTCATATCCTACCTTCTCTTGTATCTCAGGTACCTTGATGATTTTCCTGCTTGGGTGTGTCTGCGCAGCTTTAATTAGACTAGACCCATTATTCCAGTAACTTGTTCTTACTGTGGCCAGCAGCAGATTCTTAGGGAAAAATGGGGATGGGCAAGCAAGCAGCAAGTGCTTCCTGCCACCAGCAGTTTGTGGCTCAGGGACCTACTAGCTTAAATCATGGCATTTAATAGCCTTCCAAAATATTTTTTCCCCTGTTTATGAAATGCTTTTAAACTCTATTGAAAGAAGTAGCATGCAAGGCAATGAGTTCTTTAAGATGACAGAGTGTTGTGTAAAGTTCCTCATTTTATTTTGAACCTGCACTTTGGTGGTATTGTTTGATGCCTTCTTGCTCTTCTATTGGCTGTGAATAACCACAGATTTCTCTGTTCCTCGAGGAGAAATAGAATTTCCAGCAGCTTCTTAGAGAGACTTCTAGAGAATCTCAGTGCCTGAGGTGGTGATGGGGTGAAGGTGTTATTGATGAAGGCCTTGTGGGGATGGGATGGGGGCTCTGCAGTAGGACAACATGTACTAGCCTAATTCAGTTTCTTAGATTTAGGGAGAGCTAACTAGATAGTGTAGCTCTCTCTTATTGTAAACTTTTTTGCTTTCTGTAATACATCAGTCATGCTCAGATGTTCGTGACCACCTGAATCTCAACCCCATTTTTTCCAGTGTGTATGTGGAAAAGAGTAACACTAAAAGTCAAGAAATACAGATTCCCTTTGAAGCAGATTAGTTTTGAGTCACACCAAGATTAAAAACCAACAAACAAACAAACAAAACCCTCCACCCTCACACAAGATCATCACCAGAGGTCAGGGTAACTCTGAACTTAACCTTCAGTATTGTCCTCAGGGTGACAGTGTGCCCATAAAGATGCCTGTGAGGACCAGTATGACCAGTAGTAGTGCTTATCCACTGTCTGGAGAGATGCAGCGCTGCTAAGGGGTTTTTCAGCTTTGGTTCCAAAATACATCTCTTTTCTGACTGCACCATGTGTAACTTGAATCTGTGAGTGTTTGCACCCCAGGTCCCTAAGCAGCCCTCCTGGCATGTGCTTCCAAGCTTCAGGAAACCCTCTGTACAGTTTCATCTCTCTTGGCTGGTTTTCATCACTGTGGTTGGGTTTGATGTTTTGGGTTTTTTTCTTTCACACTGTAACTGGGACCTGTGTTACAGTTGTCATAATGCACCTCACTTGCATCCAGGAATTTTTACCTGGAATTCTTTTTGCAGGTCTCTGATTTGTGGTAGAGTGCAAGGTAGTGAGCTGGTTTGTCCTGAAGCCTATGTAGAAGTTGAGAGACAGCTGAAAATTATTAGTCAGCTTTTCCAGTAGGGTTGGTTGTGCTGGATAAATGGTCAACCCAGTGTCTTTGTGAATAGGAACAGCTAGAAGAATCATCTACTTCTCCTTTGACTTTTTACAAGGGCAGGTAGAGATAGGCCAAGAGGTAACGGGTTTAAATTGAAAGTGGGGAGATTTAGATTGGACATCATGAAGAAATTCTTCACGGAGAGGGTGGGGAGGCACTGGAACAGGTTGCCCAGAGAAACTGTGGATGCCTCATCCCTGGAAGTATTCAAGGCCAGGCTGGATGAGGCTTTGAGCAACCTGGTCTAGTGGAAGGGGTCCCTGCCATGGCAGGGGGGGTGGAACTAGATGGCCTTTAAGGTCCCTTCCAACCCCAACCATTCTATGATTCTATGATTCTAACTCAAGCATTACATAGCTGCATTGCTTACAGTAAAATGTATCATTGCTTGACATTTCTCAGTATCTGAAGACTACAAGGTGGGTGATGGATGTCCACCTTAAAAAGACTTTAAGGGAAGGTGGGGAGCTACAGATTTGCAACATCAGCAAATTAGCAGAGACTCTCAAAGGATCGAATGAGTCAATGCTTGGACAAATAGAATCTGCTGAGGAAGAATCCATACGACTCCTCTAAAGGCTTCTGTAAACCTCTTGGTTTGTAAATCTCCAGAGGGATCGACAAACACGTGGGTCATGTGGTTTGGTTGATATTGGCTGTAGGGATTTTGATAAGTTTTTGATGCAGCCCTTGCCAAAAGCTTTTTAGGAGACAAAGCAGCTGTGATAGAGGAGGGAAGATCCCAGCATAGTTATATCGATAATTAAAAGATAAGAAACAAAGACTTGGGGTGAGTGAAGGGAACTTATCAAGTGAAGTCCTGGAGGGATCTGTGCTGAGATCTGTCCTGCTCAACTTATTCATAAATGCCCTGCAAAAAGGGATGTCCTGGCAAAGGTCCAGAGAAGGGCAGCAAGGATGATCAAAGATGTAGAAGGGATTCCATACAAGGAATGGTTGGCCAGATTGGGACTATTTGGTTTCCAAAATTGTGAGTGGCACAAAAAGGATGGACAAAGATGACTTTAGTTTTCCCAGCATGTATGAAATGTAGAATACTATTTTCATGGGTTATCTCTTGGAAAAAGTTCTCCAGGAATTAAAACAGGGAGATGAAAATGTCACAAGTTCCCTTTGGATCTCTTAGTACTTAAACTCACTTCTCAGTTTAGGGCCTGAAAAATTATTTGCTTGGCTTCAATCTTTTTGTTTTCATTTTGGTTTTGAAGTCCTGGCCATCTCCAGCGCTTGCTAAAGTCATGTCTTCTCAGGTACCTAAAAATCGGACACAAAGTGCTTCAAAACAAGAACTCAAAATCAGTGACCATTTTCAAATTGTTCGAAGTGACGGTAAGTATCACTCAGGGGTTTTTTGTTAAGACACACATCATGTCGAAGCAAACGAGTCTGGGGAGACTTGAGTTCGCCTGCCTGGCCAGCAGCAATGTAGCTCCATTTCAGAAGCCTGCGACCACGTTAGTCACTGAGGAAGCGGTTTCCAGAAGTGGAGCGGTAAGTTTCCAGAGTGGAGCGGGATTGGGTTTGTTTAGATTGGAACATGAGAAGAGTGAATTTGTGCTCTTTCATGTACGTGTACAGTACAGCCCCCAGAATGTTCGTAGTCTTCGGAAGGATGTTACAGACCTGCCAGAATAGAAGGACGGTGAGGAAAGGCATTTTCAAGCTTATCTGTATCAGGGGAAAAATAGTATTTCAAGGGATTTGCATTCACTGGGTAAATAAAGGATGATGAGATTAGAAGCAGCCGAAGCTATTTCAGTGGGCACTCTTTCAAGTTTAGTTTGTACCCCTCCTGTGTTGCACATACTTGTTTTTCATGAATACAGATGAGAGTTAGATCAGCCAGGCCAAGCCTGGATCTGATATAAATAGACACAAAAGTTTTATTGCCTGTGGTCCCGAGTCCTTATTTTTGCTTAGCCTCATTTTACCCTGTTGTTATGTTATTAATGAGGTATGGCTGATAATTGATATCAAAATCAGAGTTCTAATGAGAGCTGGGCTAACTATTTCAAGGGAAAATGGTTTGTTTAACTGTTGCCAGAAGGAGACCAGCACCGATTTCCAAACCAGCCCAACTGTTGTTGACACTTATTTGCTATGAGAGTTGTTGCAGAAGCTTTGGAGTTTATGCTGATCAGTAAAGGGAGCCCCGTAAGCTGATTGGGCCCAAGTATTAAAGCAGTTAACTTTTTCTCTGCGGATCACTTAAAAGGCTTACTTCATTAAAGGGGAGCGAGTATT
The DNA here is from genome assembly GCF_000690775.1 of Eurypyga helias. Classification (NCBI taxonomy): domain Eukaryota; kingdom Metazoa; phylum Chordata; class Aves; order Eurypygiformes; family Eurypygidae; genus Eurypyga; species Eurypyga helias. The sequence continues at coordinate 17,524 of NW_010256644.1, read as the reverse complement.
AAATCACTGCCATGAAAATAAAATGCTGTAGTGTTCACGTGCGATACAATTAAGGTTTCAGGCATTCCAATAAGGATCAGCCCACGCTGATCCGAATCACTGAACAGGAAATGCTTCTAGGCAAGATCCTGAGCTTAACTAATTAATTCTAATTTATGTATTAAAGTGTTGATCTAGATAATGCAGTAATTACTAATGCTTGTGTCTGAAGACCATGGAAAATGCTAAAACCTGAAATTTTGCAATCACCAGAATGTGAAGTTTGGTCGTATTTGGCAAAGAAAAGTTTGTGTGTCCCAGGGCAATGCGTTTGTAATTAAGATGCAAGGAAAGACTCTTGAGTAGACTTAGGTTCCTGAAGCACACACCAACTTTTAGACTTAATAATGTAGTACCTCTGTTGCATGTGCAGTCCTGGAAATGGATAATTTTGCAAGATACCCAGCAAACAACTGCAAAAACCAACCCAAAGTCCTGAATTCCCAAACCATCCTTTTTGTTCTTCAAATGACTTATTTCTTCCCAGGACATTTAGTTTTAACCATATTAATTTCTGAATGATGGAATGAGACAGTGTTTTCAGGGTCAGTAGCTGATTTCACACTCCTGCTCTTTGCCTTGGGGCAATGGTTTCTCACCCACTGAAGAGACCTGAAGGAGTTTGTTGTCCCACCAGTCCCTAAATCAGCTGCTTTCTGGAGGGTGTAAAACATGTCTCCAACTTTAGAGAACCAGTTAGCTTACACCTGAGAGTGTTTGTCACTTCACTCTGTAATGAATTGCTACTCCCACAGGTTCCCACAACCGTCAGATCACTGGGAAAATGTTTTTTTTTTTTTAAGGTATTTAAGGTAAGAATTAAGTTTGGCCAAAATCTTAATAAAGAGAATTGTAAGTTTGTGCTACTTTGAACATCTACAAAAGAAAATAGTAAGAAAATGTATTTCTGGAGAGCATTAGGCAAATCTCTTCCTTCTCAGTGCAGTGTCGTGGCTCCCTGCCTTCTCTTCCAGCCACCCAAGGCTGGTTTGCCAAAGAGCTGACTCTCTCTGTGGTACCCTGGGGTCGCTCAGGGTGAGACTTGGCCTTCTGTGGATGAGACGATGTTTCCTCCTTTCTGTGCCCTTTCAGGCTTCTTGTTTCAGGCTTTTTCTGCTTTAGCACTTGGATTAAATGTATGTTGAAAATGCCTGTCTTTTCCTCCCTTTGCATCTGGGCTCTGGGAGGGTGCTGGTCCCCCATGCTGCTTCTAGGCTGGACTTCTCTCTGCTTTCCTGACCTTGTGTAACTTACACTACCCTGTGCTCCTCAGTCACCCTATCTTTTCTGGCTTTAAGCTGATTATTCCTGTTTCCAGCCTTCGGAAAACCCAGGATGGTAAAATCATAGAACCAGTCTATGATTTGCCATGTGGAGCTTGCTGCAAGCACCTCATACTTCACACAGAGTACAGTAATGTATATGCCAGATTTGGCACTGACTCCTGCCCTAAATTACTCCCCCCACCTGCCTACCCTCCCTTTCTGTTCGTTGGAGGATTTTGTTATTACAGCATCCACGGATTGCTCTTGCATCTGAGCGTGCTTTCCTTAAGGCATAAGAAGATTACGTTCTGCCAGTTCCACAGTTTGTTTCCTTTGGAAGATGAAAATGCAGATGCTCAACATGCACTAGGAATGTTACATTTACGTTAGACTTGCATTCGGGGTCTCCAGAGAGGCAGTTCCTGCAGGGACCTTAGAATTTACATTTACAGTCTCACTCTGTTGCCTGTGCTAGATCTCGCCGGTGGTTGGTTGTCACTTTACTTCTTGTACACTCTGACCATGTACATTTGATATGAAAATATAGGGGGGTTTCTAATGTAAGGGACACAAAGCTTAAGTCCTTTAACAGTGAAAGATCTAAAAGTGGTGTATCTCTGATGTCTTCTAATCCTGGTTTTCATTTAAAGCCTAGGTACGTATCTTGCTAACATGTCTGTTGCCACTGGGAGAAAAATGACTGTTAGCCAACAATTTTTCCTAACTCCTGAAGAGTTTCAGAGTTAATGTATTGCTTGCCTACATCCACTTCAGCAGCTGTGTGTGTGCCTGTACACAATCAAGGAAGAAAAAACACTTGCACTAGTTACAACCGAAGTGAGATAGAAACTACAGCCTTGTGTCAGCATGGTTTTAGTTCTGCCGATGTTAATGGGAAGTTAGTGCGTGCCTCTACGCAAGCGTTCTCTGACTTTGGGGCCATCCTACAGGTAAATACCTATTGCATCTTCTGTGATCCTAATATAGCCAGGAAACCTCAACACAGAGATGTGGAGGAAGTAATAGGAAGAGAGCAAATAAGGAATTGCTGCCCCATGTCATAAGCACTGCCCAGAGTGTTTGTTGTCTCCTTTCATCAACTTTTCCCTAAGACTGTTTACTTAAGAGCTCCTCAGCTATTGCCAGGAATGCAGTTATCCTATTTTAGGCTATATGTACTCAATAAAGCTCTAAGCCTTTCCCACAGTGGGTGAGGGAGGCTTCGAGCTGCTGTGATGCTGCAGTGCTGTGGTCCACCAGAATCTGCAGGTATTTAAAAGAAACCTCTTCGCTCGAAGATGCTCATCCTCTCTGAACTGATGAGCGAACGTTTTAATGTAGCTTTGTTGTTTGGTCATTTTTCTCTCACATGTAAAAACTGAACCTCCTAAAAGTACAAAAAATCACCACTGCCAGGGTATCTACAGAAATCAGATGCAGAGGGAGAGGAGAGGCTTTGAAGCAGAGGGAGCAGGAGATAGACTGGAGAGGCTGTAGGACAGGTGGAAGGGAGGAACTGATACAAGTTTGGCCTCATTTTATGTGTTGCATATCAC
>NW_010256644.1:11542-14649 GCF_000690775.1 Eurypyga helias | reverse complement strand
CATCGTGTCTTGTGTTTTTAACAAATTACCCACTGGTTGCGTGTGTGAAAATACAGCAGATACAGTGAAAATACAGGACAGATTCTGTACTAATGTTATTTGCTGCAGCGAAGTACTCACTTATTCAGCCTGGTTAGCTGTGGGGGTCACAGTGCCTACGCTGCTCTGTCTGGGAATGCTTTTTGTACACTGCGTGGCCTCTGCTGTGAATCTAAACAAACCAACTTAAACAGCCCCGTGAGCGAGCTCGGTTCAACCTCCCTGTCAGAAAGGGAGGCCTCTCTCATTTCAGATGGAGCAACTTTCGTTTGTCTGACCTGTGTTCTTTGTACCCGGTCTTTTATTCTTTCATGAATAGACCAGAAGGTGGAAAATAGTAACAGTTTGGGTGTGCGTGGGGGAAGAACCAGAACAACCCTCTGTGAACTGCTTGGATCAGATTCAGCCCAGGAGCCGCAGACCAACTCCGAGAAGGGCTGAATTTGACATTGCTCCACCACTGATGGGGCTGGATTTTTCCGGCCTGGAATTTGAGAGACAGGCTGTTTCTTGTGCTTTCTTCACTCTGCTGCTGATTAAGAATTTGACCTCTTGAGAGGTCAGTGTCTTGGTGCACCCGAGAGTCTTATAGGTGAGTGGATATTCCAACTAAATCTTCAAATACAGTCAGCCCTGGAGCTATCTTACGGAGTCACATCTCTTCTCCTTATGGCTGACTTGCTGCTGCTCCTCCGTGGCTTTCTGTGCTGCACCGTCACCCGTTTCTGTGACGGTGACGGCTTCTTGTTGGGACCCAAAAGCACATGTCTCATTGCAGCTCTGTTCAGCTCATGTTGAAATCCTCCTGCAACTCTGCTTCACTTCATTCCAGTGTTTGTCTGATGGTTACTTAATTTTTCCCATTGTTCTCTACTAGGGTGAAACAGGGTCATCTGAAGCTCTGAGCTTTTCCACTGAGGCAGGGGTTTAAAACAAACGCTTTTTTTTCTTGGACATCAGCTCAGACCTGATGTCAAGGTGAAGGATTTAAAAGCCTGTTTTGGCTGGCGTAGCAGGCTGTCTGTCTGTGCACATGCCTAAACCGGTCTCCTGCTGGGGGTCGGGAAGGGAATTCCTCTATATCAGGAGCAACACACAAAGAGCCAGGAACATTTCTGAAGCATGGAAAAGCTCACATTCCTCCAGGGCATCAGCTACCTGTGGCTTCGAGGGGGACATGCAACATGGGACCTTCCAGCCCTTTGCTCAGGGGATCAGCTTGGTTCCAGCATGTGGGTGCCTATCTCTCTGACTCTGGTCACCGCAGCCTTTGTTACACATTATCCAGGAGGAAACCCCAACATCCAGTTTCAACCTGCTCTATTAAAGCCCCTATATGTTGTTTCTCTCCGGGTGAGCCGAGGGCACTGTGGTCTGTAGCTCCACACAGTGGGAGATCCCTGGTAATGCTTTAGGTTTGAGTGAGTTTGCAGGGATGGAGGGGGTGGCTGGGTTTGGGTTTTTGAACTATCTCTGCACTTGGCCTGTTTCACCCTTTGCAGGAGGTAAAATATGTCCCAAGTAATGAGATTTTTTTTTTGGTCAGTTTGTCTGCAAGGTTCAAAGGAGCAGAAATGCTTGGGAGCTTTTGTCTCTCTTTTGGGAAGAAAAATGCAGCCCTCAAATTCCTGTTGTGCTGCTGGTGAGTGAAATCTGTCCTGAGCTGCCACGGTACATCACTGTGGGCAGGCTGGGGAACATCTGTGAATACAAGCACACAGGCATCTGCAGCCCAAAGAATATCCTCAGTCGTAAATGGGGAGGTGATGGATTTAAAAACAGATTCTGGTTTTATTTGGGTCCGTACCTTTGGATGAGGTTTGACTCGAATGAGGTGCTTGACATCTCTTCCAGGCTTCACTCTGCTTCTCTGAAGCACAGCGTGTGTGCTCTTCAGATGAGGGTGACTGGAGAGATGCCCTAGCTCTGCTAGACTCTCCTAGGCCAATCTGCTTGGGATTTCCCTTGTAGTGTCCCAGCTGCGTCTCAAATGGGCATGGGATTTGATGGTGACCACAAGAGAGAACAAGGGGAAGAAGATGGGAAGGAGAGTTGGGCCTTCGTCAAGTCCCACCTCCAGCTGCTGGAGCTGGGTGTTATATTGAGGCTGGTTCCATGATGTACCTACCGATCCTGGGAAGGACATTGGTGAGCAGAGGGCCATGGATGGACTCTGTGGGACTGTCCCATGGATCTGAGTCACACTGAGGGGAATGAGCTTCCCACCACTGTTGACCAAGTCCATTGAACTGGAGCTTTAGGTATTTCAAGCAACCACTTCAGTCTAGCATTTTCCAGGCTGAAGTAACACAAAAAAAGACTTTCCACGGTCCATGCACTGGCTGTCCTACAAGTGGCTGTTACACAAAAAAGGACAATCCCATGTCCACGTTTCAGTCTTGGATTTGCTCTTGAGGCTGACATTGTCACAAAGAACAGAAAAGGATGTTCCTCCTGATCTTTACCCCATTATGTTACTGTAATTTGGGTTTGTTTTTTTTTTTTAATGGCTCTGTCTGTGGACAATGCTTTAAAATAGGTTTGAATGTTTCTTCAGAAGTATCTGAAGAAAATCTTCAGATCTTACATTTGGGGCTAACGAGCTTCACTTTCATGTGTGTGTGTGGTTGCTGCCACTTGCTGCAATTGTATGTCCCTCAGCTGAAATAACGAGGATCTACAAAGGTCAGTCATAGAATCACAGAATGGTTTGGGTTGGAAGGGACCTTAAAGACCATCTAGTTCTAACCCCCCTGCCATGGGCAGGGACACCTTCCACTAGACCAGGTTGCTCCAAGCCTCATCCAGCCTGGCCTTGAACACTTCCAGGGATGGGGCATCCACAGCTTCTCTGGGCAACCTGTTCCAGTGCCACACCACCCTTATGAAAGAATCATAATGAGTTTTAATTCCAGTTCAATTCCTTGCATGTCCCAGCACTGAGACTCCAGCCCTCCATCCTGTTGTGCACTGTGCAAATAGGTGTCTTCTGGACGGGAGAGGTCTCCACAAAGGAAAGGAGGTCTCTGTGTGGAAAACTGGAAAACCATTGCACTAGTTTAGCATTG
>NW_010256644.1:5151-11528 GCF_000690775.1 Eurypyga helias | reverse complement strand
AGCAGGAATATTTGGACCATTCCTATTTTTTCAGGTCCATTGCAAACATAGACAGATGTTGTGTGCCATCAGACAGTATTTCATTTTGTTTTTCTTCATAGCCTTATATATAGTGTGTTTGTGGTCAAGGAAGGAGGGGAGTCTTTTTTCTGGGTTCTGGGAATAACCTCCTAGTGTCTTCCCTTCAGGTCAGTCTGGAACTGAAGTAGGTTAAACTGTTTCTTGAATACATTTTATAATGGTTTATTCAGCAGTGAACATATTTTTATTACATAAAATTTATTAAACCCAGCTATAAAAATTGCTGGGTTATATTACATGATAACTTTTGAAGAACAGATAGTGAAGACTGCTAGAGGGTTTGAAAAATGTATTTATAGGAGGGCTATACAACTTGCTTCATGTTAATCATATTCGAGTAGCATCAACGGAGTAGCTGATGAGCTTCTTTGGGACTGTGCTTCACACACTTGGGGTTTTCTGCATTCAGTATTACACTGAGCAATTTCAAGAAGCAATATTATCCATCAAATTAACCATCAAAAAGCATGTAAAGTCTAAATTTCAGAGTCCACTATCATTGCATCTGTGCATTTCAGCAGCATCCCTGTGCACTACAGCTGGGAATTGGCCCCCAGGCACCAAAAACTCCATCATTTCCAGGCAGGTTGTGACACGGGTCTATGTGTCACAGCTCTAATTCTTGCCACAATTTTCTGAAGTTATAAAAGTCAAAAGCCAGTGCACTGAAAACTACATTTTGCTGCGGATGCAGGTGAGTAAGGGCTTTTCCAGGGAAGAGGGTTCATGCAGCACTGAGTATCCCACCATTCCTGTCTCATGAACTCAGTGCTGTAGTGGAAGGCTGCAATAACATCTTTGCTGCAAGCAGATTTACACAGATACACCCAGAACAAACATTTCCTGTCATTTTTTATCTCCTTTGTTAGATACAAACACAAATGTCTCCAAGGACAATCAAATGGGAACACTTTGAAATGAACCCAAGCAGTGAGCAAGTGCATTAACATGCAGGATCCCATTTTAGTTTTCTAGTTAAACTCAATTGTGTTCTCTGACCTGCATTTTAAATGCTGAATATTTAGTGAGATTCATACTTTTCCCCTCCTAGCCTGGCTCCTTTCAGGCTTTGTTCCTCATGTGAATAGCTCCATTAGGGAAATGTGAAAGCACTGGACTATGCATTGAGTTGCTATTTTGACATTCCAGAGGGAGATGCTACTAAGCTGTAAATTACAGAACTGGACATCATTGGTTTGAATTCAGATCAGTTTGGCCTGAAAAGCTGGGTTTAGCTATTTGACCTGCCCTGACCCAATTCTGTGCTTTGTTCACTGAGGTACCTGAGCTGTTTGCAAATTTCTTCCTACTCCGCTGTGTACAGAAATCTGAAGTATTCAGATGTTTTAGCCCATATTTCTTGCTTTGGTAAAATAAAAATTGTTTTGTGCCTCATCATAATATGAGATTTTAAAACATTTTTGTTGCTGCCCTTTTTAATTTTTTTCCAGCATGCCCCAGTTTCAGAAGTGTAGCTACAAACCAAAATTGTTTATAAAACCCATGAAGCTCTGGACATTGTTGAAGCCAACATTTAATAAAATGATTAAAGCCAGTATTTACCTGAGGGGAGATTGGGAAGGTGCTGAGTTGCAAACCTTGGCTCAAGGAAGAAGTGCAATAGAATCACAGAATGGTTTGGGTTGGAAGGGACCTTAAAGACCATCTAGTTCCAACCCCCCTGCCATGGGCAGGGACACCTTCCACTAGACCAGGTTGCTCAAAGCCTCATCCAGCCTGGCCTTGAACACTTCCAGGGATGGGGCATCCACAGCTTCTCTGGGCAAAGCTCTGGTCTAAGCTCAGTGGACAATAGCCCGAAAGGGTATATTGGGTGTGGGATATTTCCATGGAGGCTTGACTGAATGGAAAGGAAATGAATCCTCTCCCAAGGCCACTTGATGGGGAACATAATCTCTTCAGGGAGATCAATTTCCCTCTCCCCACCCCAGGAGAACTAATAGGGGCAAGCAGCATTAGAATCATAGAATCATAGAATGGTTAGGGTTGGAAGGGACCTTAAAGATCATCTAGTTCCAACCCCCCTGCCATGGGCAGGGACACCTTGCACTAGACCAGGTTGCTCAAAGCCTCATCCAGCCTGGCCTTGAACACTTCCAGGGATGGGGTATCCACAACATCTCTGGGCAAAAACAAACCAGCTTATGGCTGCAAAAGTGTCCATGGATCTCCCTCCAGATGTATTTTCCACTCTGTGCCAACATGCAGTGACATTACATGGGCAATGTTAGCAGGGCACTGGCAAGGAGAGAGGAGCCGGATTTGTCCCTTGAAGCATTCAGCTGGGGTAACAATGTGCAAAGGGAATTCACTTGCATTACAGTAGCAAGTTCAGCTGAAAGAGATTTGCAGAGGCTGGTGCTATCTGTGGGTTTATGTTGGCACTACAAGCTCAGTCTGAGATCAGGATGATGGAAAAGCAGCACCCAGAAGAGCAAATTCCTGTGCATTAATTTTCATAACCCTTCTTGTTATGTCTGTACTGCATAAGCAGCTCTGAGCAATTGCATTCTCCCTCCTTCCATGCAACAACCAACCACCTTTCTAACCAAGGAGAAAATAGGAATCTGATCAGAGTTTACATTAGTGAACAAAATTACTATTTATGCAGAATGTGAAGCAATTTGGGCCTTGCACGGTAGGGAATAAGATGATAACTGCAGTTTGTCATTTTTTCCCATTGCTTATTTCCAAAACAATGAAAGACCAAGACGATTTGGGAGTTATTTGGCAAATTTGACACCTGTGCTTACTTTCTGGGCTTGAAGGGGAGAAAGCAAGTTGGAAAGTTCAGTCTCGGACCAAAAAGAAATGCCTAGAAAAAAACAACTGCGATGCTAATAATTCCAACGGGGTGCCGTTATGGTGTGTATTGGCTTTAGCACAGTCCAAGGAGCTTTAAACTCCTGAATGCTAATTCAAATGTGTTCGTATAAAGTGGGTAGTGTGCCTTAACCGTAAATAAAAGGGATGAGGGAAGAGTCCTGGGGGTAGTTTGGGCCCAAACTTGCTTTTAATGAAGCCCCTCAAAGTTTTACCACTAACTCCAGCAAGGTCAGATTTCACCCTTTGGAAACGATCCTCCCTGGGACTAGAAATAGGCTGAGCTTTTGTAGAGGTGGAGGGAGTTTGTCTCCAATTCCTCAGAATTTTCCAGGTTGGCTTTGGGAGTTAAGTTATGCAAATAAATTTAAAGCGTGCATGTGTGTGCCTGCATGTGATTCTAGAAAAACATGTTGAATATATTAACACTGAACGAGAGCGGAGGGAATTCATAAAACGTTTTACATTCTACTAATTCCTGAGCTACGCAACAGATGTAAGAGTAAACCAAGTGGCAGTGGTAGAAAAAGCTTTTTTGCAGAGCTCAGTGGACATCTGGCTACAGTTAAGGGATGCTTTTTCAATACAGGATGAATACCCTGTTAAAATATGCAGTTCTATAGGTTCTGAATTGGGAAGGGCCTATAGTCAAGGGGACTATAAACAAAGATATATGCAACCGGGGGAAGTGTTCAATAACTTGCACATTATGAGCGTTCAAGTTGTTCTGGCCCTGGATCTAAGAATCGCCCTGATGAGCTGTTCAGGACTCAGAAGGATTCAAAAGAGGAAAAAAGTGAGGGACCCCGAACTGCAGGGAATCTCCTCTCTCGGCAGCTGCCTTCTGTTAGCGGCAGGAGGTCACTGGCTTAGCTTTAGACCTTGCTCCAGATCCTACTGGGGTCGCCCAGTACCGCTGCTGGGAGAGGTGCGGCTCCATGTGGAGGCTGATGCAGGGACCTGGAGCTTTTGGACAGGACAGATTCCTCAGCAAGGTTAGGAAGGCTAGGAATTTGTTTTTAAGGAGTGCAAACTTCATACCATATGGCTGTTTTAAGGCTGATACAAGCTTTTCACATCAAAATGTTCAACTTGTTTCCATGAGTCAGGATTTGTGCGCTCCCAGATTATTGTCATTCCATTGGCTCTACTTTACCCTTTCTGAGGCTTTGCTGTGTTTTTAGCCACTTTTCTCCATTTCTGCTATTTGCAGCTGAGCTGTGTCTTGAGAAAGTCATGCATACTTTGCATCACAATTGTTTTCTTTTGTGGAGGGAACATCTGTGACACCAGGAGCTGGAAGCCAGTGGACCAGATCCTAGTGATATGGGCGTTTCTCCTTCTTTAGTAAAAGTTCAAACGCAGCCATTTCTCTGTGCTTTAGATAACTGTGTGATACATGCTGCATATTCCTGCCGGGAAAAACGTTTCTAGTGACCTCGTCTTAGGGAAAACTCAAAGACAGTATTTTACACTCTTCAGTGGTGCCCATTGTCCACCACCTTTAACAAAGCCCATGACATCTCTTGTCTTTAAGACCTGGCATCCTTTGCCATCTGTGTCTATTTGCTTCTACTCATACTTCTTCACGAAGTTCTTCCCAGAGAGGGTGGTGAAGCACTGGAACAGGTTTCCCAGAGAAGTTGTGGATGTCCCATCTCTGGATGTCTTCAAGGCCAGGCAGAATGAGGCTTTGGCAACTTGGTCTAGTGGAAGGTGTCCCTGCCCATGGCAGGGGAGTTGGAACTAGATGGTCTTTAAGGTCCCTTCCAACCCAAACCTTACTATGATTCTGTGATTCTCTCAGCACATTTTTCTTTTCAATGGTGGACTTTCTGCAGGAAGATCTTCTGCCATTTGTCCCCTGCTCTTCCCTTGATCTTTGAGACACCTTAGCCATACCTACAAATGCAGCTACTATCACTATATGTATATCTTATGGTTATATTTCTCCACACCCAAATCTCTTTCCAAACTACAGCCCTTTCTCTCAGAGCTACAATTTTAGCCTAATTCAGGTACAATCTTGTCTGATACCCCTTTTCTTAAGGGGTATCTGGGTATTAGCTTCCCTCTGTGTACCTAGGATGGAGAACTTGAGATTTCATTATTCCCTACCATCTTTCTGGATCACTGTAAGCAGCAGCAACTTCCATCCTCATGCTTAACCCATACCCTGGGTCTCTCTAAAGCTTGTGCTCACTTTCTGTAGTGAATCAAACCAGTCTTTGCAGTAAGAGTGGACCACAGGTGAGCCTCACTGCATGGCTTCTTTTATTCATTGTCAAGATGTTGACTCCCGATTCAAAGCAGCCTGCAATATGAGCCTCTATTGTTCCCTTGTTATATTCTGTTTTCTCTCATTTTCCCCCATTAGAAGGAACTTCCTCTGAGTACCATCAAAGCCACTACACTATCAACTTTTCAAAAAACAACTTTAGGCTACTGATAAATCAAAATTAGTGCTTGTCTTGGGGGTACATATTTGTGTTCCGTACCAGCCGGACCTTCTTACACTTCACAGTCTATTTGGGGCAGGTTTTCACTCTGTTAATACCACCTCCAGGACAACCACTCTGGGGCTGAGGCCCCCCCTGAGGTGCCATGTTAATTCAAAACAAGGAGGAAGTTTGTAGAACACATGGTAGGCTCCATCTGCTTGCCTCTAAGCCCTGGCCTCTGAGCGTCTTTCTTCAACCTTTTGTCCAGTATGGAAGCAAAGAATTCATTCCTTTCTCGTTTTAGGGAAAGCGCTGTAAACCTTTGGCCGGTGACCTCCCTGAAGAGCTGTGCTGGCCGGAGTGTGCTTTGCGTGTGCTGCTCAGCCCTTCCTGCAAGGCTGAAACTAAACAGCCGTGCTTGGCTGCAGTTCTTCTGCAGTCTGGAAAAACTTCCCGTTGGTGCAGTAAAACTGAAAACTCATTTTGCACGCTTCAGCTGCAGACCACAAAATTCAACTTGTGAACTTGTCGTGGTAGTGATGCTGGAAAACTGCAGTGTCTTCGTCTTCGCAGTAAAATGTGTATGGGAAGTGAGCAATTGGGGCAGTTGAGATCATATTTAACTTATTGTTTGCAACATGTCAGATTCGTAGGATCAGTGATGTATTCACAAAGTTTGTGCATTGATGTAGTAGGATTGAAGTACAACCTCTCTGGGAATGGAATGTTACTAGGAGCCATCTACTGCCATCCCAAAATACCTCCTTAGAGCCTCCTGACCCACGTTCTCCTTGGTCTGCCTTTGACACTTACACCAGAGGTCATTCCCTGGTCATCCCTTATAACTGATGGGAAGAAATAAGCACCTATAGGGTACTATCCCGCCAGCTGAGAAATCTGCCTGAAGATGAGATGCAGCAGTATTGCCTCTGTTAGGCTGGTTTTTCAGCTGTGAGAAATGGTGTTGCTCTACCCAAAGCTTAGCTGTGCCCTGCTGGGAGACCACCAGCA
>NW_010256644.1:0-5120 GCF_000690775.1 Eurypyga helias | reverse complement strand
TTCCGGCGGTGAGGGTGGGTGGCATTAATCCAGGCTGAGCCCGAGCCACCAGGCAAGAGAACATGGGGAAGGACTCTCTCTCATGGAAAGTGTCTTTTTGTAAATAAAAAACTTTGCACAGTGATACAGGACAGGAGGGGTTTGGGTTTCTTTGAGATCTCCTAAGAAGAGTCCTCACATAACAATCCACATGTTCCTTTTTTTTTTACTTTAGAAATGAATGAGTGATAAAAATAATGTCTTTAGAGCTCAAATAATAGATTTCTGAGCATTCAAATATACCTGACTTGGAACATTAGCTATATTTTAACGTTTGTTTAGATTGTTGGGTTTTAATATTTGTTTTTATTTTTGGTTTTCACTAGTATAAATAGACAGATGATCTATAACATATGTAGTTCTATAACTAGCTAAGTCTGGTCTCCAAAAACATCTGTAGCAATGTTCTGTCTGTTCCAGATAAACACCATGAAATTACTTTCTAAGCACATGACCATGTCTTCACCGAAGAAAGACAACCTGTTTCTAGCCCCACAGCTTCCCCCTTAGGGTCTTCCCCAGTTGACACCGATTGTGTAATTCTGCTTTTGGGGTTCTTAGTGAGGAGAATCATTGGCATCACATCATTGTGGGCATCGTACCGTATGGGCATCAAAGCGTTATGCTTTCCTAGCCTGTTTCCTTTTGAATGTTTCTAGGAGAATTTTTTATTTTAATTTTGGGAGAAGCAGTTAAGGCTGGTCTACTGCTGCTACTGACTGGCATCCGCAGGAAAAATCTCCGATGGCGTCATTGTCTGCTTTTATTCTGCCCTTCCTGGTTCACCCAATTAATTCTGAGGGCAACTGTTGCATATTAGGTAGCTAATGATCAAGTAATTTATGCTGATTACATACCTCCTGTGGCTGGTAATGCATCCCAATTACATGAAGCAAGGCAGAAATTTGGAGCATCTCTTGGTGTTTCTTGCTGTTACAAAGAACAACGTGCTCTCTTTTCCCCTCTCCTGCATAGATCCATAGTGTCTGTTTGGTAGATATATAGTCTCTCCGAGGAAGCACTGTTGGCTGTCTGTTATGCTATAGCGGGACTTTCCTGCTTAGCCGCATCTTTCCCCAGCAGGCCTGGTTGCTGCCAAAGCTGGCACGGTGAGCTCCTAATCTGCCCGCCGCGCTCAGCCGGGTGTCGTGCAGCGTGCTGGAGCAGCCTGATTTCCTATGCAGATGTTTCAATGGAGCCATGGGCAATAAATCCGTGTCCTATGGCGAGGGTTTTTTCCCCATGTCACTCACAATAAGAATTCAGCCAGAGATCCTCTGTGTTTCACCTCTGAGACGAATGTCATCCTAGAGCAAAACGACTTGCACAGAAGGATTACTTAAACATAACAAATATTTTTGAGCTGACTTACCGACTTGGCTGCGGGCGTGCTGAGAGTACTGCAAGACTTGTGCTGATCAGTATTGCTCCTGTTGTCTCCTGCCTCTCTTTACTGGTATAGAGCCTATTTTTTCTTCATTGCTTTGTTTTGATCTCTTTTTTTCTTTTTTTACAGTGTGCTTTGGACTCTAAAGCTGTGATGCGTGACAGGAACTATTCTAATAGGATATTTTCAGGGGTTTGTTCATAGTTCATAACAAAACTTTAGCATTTATTAAAAAATATGCTCGCATTCTTCCAGTCTGTCTGCAACTCATAGCCCTCTCCTAGTATCTGGAGTGCATCGAGCTTATTTGTCTGTTAAGCGATGCTCTTAAGTGCAGTTTTCTGTACTAAATGTTGCCAGGCTGTTTCTGTAAAGGACTGTGTCTCACCACTGGGTTGGTTTTGGTTTTTTTTTTCATAAGGATAATTCATGTTGATTAATTACTTAAAACAAGTTAAATGTTCAAAATTATATAAACGGTAATGTTTCCTCCTTATTTTCAAAGGAGAGTTTTACTGAGGAATGAATAACACAGTGGAGCATATCTAGAATTAGATAATAGTGGCAAAGGAGATAAAAGGTAGGAAAGCAAGCCTAGGATGCCCATTCTCTAAAGAATTATGTGTACCCTTGACATTGCCTGTCAAATGAAGAAAAAAGCATGTCCAAAAGCCTTTGTAAAATCAGGAGAGCTTCATTTCTGGTGTTTGGAAAAGATTGAAGTCAGAGGGGGAAGGACGTGCAGGGGAGTTTCCCACATGAGAGAAAAAACGACCACGACGGGGAAGACTCAAACCTGCAGTTTTGAGCACAATGAAGCAAAACTTTCTCCTCACTCAGGTAAAAGACCCAAAGAATCTGGATTAGAAATGCAGTGTGAAATGGCAGTAGAGGGACATTAAGGTCACCTGGATACCGAGTTCCCATGGGCTACCAGACCACGCCGGTAACATTTCCATTCTTAGTGCTACACTGCTCAACAAGCTCAACAGGACATGTGTAACCGGTGTGTGTAGTGTCTGGCACAGGCGGGCATCGGTCTTCGTTGGAGGCTGCAGGTGCCACCAGACTCCGAGGTGGGAACGCTCTGCTCCAAGCCTGTGAGAGGACAAGGAGCCGAATCCAGAACCGGCAAGTCCCCCTGCGATCAATTACCTGTGGCTTTTCTTTCCGCTGTAGTGGGACTACTTGATCTCAGTTGGAATCTGGGGGCTTTTGCACCAATCTAGTAGCACAGGACATGCTACGGTGGCAACATGGGGACATGCTTTGTGCCAGGATGGGCTGTAGTGAAAGTCTGCTAAAGCCTTCTGAGCCCCCTGCCACGTGTGACTAAAGGAATTGGGTATCGTGCATCCGGGTGCTCGCTCGGAGGTGGCACCTTGGTATTTTGACCGTCTTCGAAGGTCCCTTTCCCTCTTCACCTTGGAGGTTTTCTCCTCCTGGAGTTGGTTCTGGTCTAAAGAAGGAGCAAAGGACAAGCAGTGAAGTGGTGACAGGAGTATTCGTATTGCCTCTGGTGCGGGCGTGTATGGAAGAACTCCTGGTTTGACCTGAAGATGTCCTTTTTTTTTCTGTTTTTTAACCAGCATTAGGGAATTCCTCACCAGTTTGTTCTTGCAGTCGCCAGGCCAACAATGACAAGAATGTGGAAATCAAGTAAGCAATTATATTCACAGTGGTGGTTAACAGCATCCCTTCATCTGAAACAAATCAGTTACAGTCCAGTGAAACCTGCTGTACCTAGTACGTGTACATAATAGAGCCCTTGTTGTGCGTTTTCAGAGCGTGCCAGATCACTTAAACAGGGTCGGTGAGAGGCAACAGGAGAGAAATTTTATGTTTTATTAAGCAGAGACACAGAAACCTGGATATCATCTTATTTAACCCCCTTCCACACAGAAATCTGCCGTTGTACTTATAATACCTTCTCCAGGTGCTGCAAAATGTAGTAGGAATGAAGTCCAGGAGCATGACTTAGAATTAGCTGTGAACGAGAGCGATGAGCAATTGCCGAGGTAGGAAAAGTCAGCTAAGGGACTTAAAATTAAAATCTGTGGCACTTACTCTGACTTTGGTCACCTCTGAAAATCTGCTGTATTTTCTGTACCAGTGGTGTTTAACCTATGACTCTGGGAGCCTGTGCGTTGCTTCTGAGCATGTCTGTGAAGGGTGGTTGGGAACACAGGGCATGTCTGCTGAACAGCAGACCCCGTACGGACATTTCTAAGAGAACACTGGGAGTTTTTCAGTGACCCACAACTCAAATGAGACTGCAGAAGGTTATGATAGAAGCTTATAGAAGTCAGCTGGGATGTGCAAGCGTCAATTTGGAAGGCTTGCCCTAAGGTACACTGCCATGAGCGTGAGCCCTGACACACATCTAGAGAAGAATTTGATCCTTGGTGTTCCCTGACCTAAAGAATCAGCCCCTGCTCTTGGAAGTGAAAGGCATTAATGGTCCCAGGCTGGGCAACATAGAACCTCCTTGTTTATGGGGCTTCTGTTGTCTTTTTGTTGAAATGAGGGGGAGCCGCTTCTACTTAGTGTCTGGGAGCAGGTTTGGGAAGATTCTGTGGCTGGCTTTGGCAGTGTCCACCCAGCAGTCATACGGTTAATGCAGCTCACGCCTGCTATTGCTGAATTTGTTGTTGACTCTCTAGTCTGTGCAATTCTCTTGAAAGTGAAAACAAGCTGGTTCAGAGTGAATTAAATAACAGGGTCCTAAATGGGAGTGCAGTGTGAACTTCAGTAGCAAATTTTCATGGATTAATGGCCAAATTGTTGTCTCATTAAAGTCCGATGGCAAAATTCCCGTAGGCTACAATAGAGACGGGATTTGACCCTAAGAAAATATTCCATTTGAAGCATCTGAGCGTCTCCCAAAAGCCAATTATTATATCAGAGGCGCCGTAATAACTGAGCTCAAATTTATTTCAGGACAAGGAGGCTGAGTGGGGAGGTCAGTAAATGCTGGCCGTGTCATGGCTATGCTGACTTCGCTGCAGAACTCAGCGCTGGCCTGTGTACGGTGCCGACAATAAGGCCGAGATGAGAAAGAGCCTGAAAGAATCGCATTGATGAAGAGAAGCTGTTTCCATCAGCCACCACGTCAAGCAACTTGGCAAAGCGGCAGCAGAAAGGTCTCTTCTGGTGACTGACCTTCACCGCGTTTCTCTTCTTTCAGTGCCATCAGTGGGCACCACCTGGCGCTGCTCCAGGCTCTAAAGAAAGCTCCAAGTTATCAAATGCTTGCTGACAAATCCACGTGAACAGAATGTGTCTGTCTCCACGGTACTGTTTAATGCCTGCATATCATTATTTCCTCTTCCTCTAAACACACCAAAAAATCAACAGAAAAAATATATTTACGGCTCCATGTGAACGGTGTACTTACTTTTAATTTTCTTCTTTTGCCTTTTTTTTTTTTAACATGGCTAAATAGAAGAAATCAACTGGCAGAGGCTTTCCCAAAGAGCCATTTTATCTGAAGGACTTTTGTGAGAGACGCTAACCTCCTGATTAGTGATTCTGGACTCTCTCAGTAGCAACACAATAAATGCCAAGCATATGTACATCCTCTTATTAGGCTGGGATGTTTTGAGCCATGGAAATGTCACAGGAGGTCTCAAAATTAGAAGGTGAAGAATCTGGTTGTCCAACAAACCATCAACACGCTGGAGGAAAGGGATGC
>NW_010256643.1:0-837 GCF_000690775.1 Eurypyga helias | reverse complement strand
TTTTCCTCAGAGCTGCTCTCTACCCTATCTAATAGGGTATCCATGGTGACTGAGAAGTTTATACCAAAATTTTATGCAGTTAGGTATGAGGTTATGCAACAGACATGGCGATTACTGCCACAGAAAATTATTTTTAAACCTGACTGGGTATTTTAGGCTTGTATGAAAACATGCCTCGTTCATTGTGAGGATCCTTAAAGAGCAGCCCTGGAGGGCAAGGGGATGGCATGAACTGCGGAGGTGGGATGCTGCTCATCACTGCCCACATCATCTTCTTGTGCTGACATGTCATTTCCCCTGGAAATATTTTGGCACTTGAAAGGAGCCTGTGTGGCTGAATGGGCATGTCATGAACAGGGAAATGAAAAGGCAGTGTTAAAGGGAACATCAGCAGTGTCCCCATTTCATTAATGGATTTCCTTTGCATGCAAGATGAGCTTGTTGGTAAACACATTATGTGTGCAAAGGGTGCCTCAGGGCCTTGAGCGGTCTGGAGTAGTATAAAAGCCAGTCCAACAGCAGACTCCCTCATTCACTTCTCTTGTCTTCTCCTCCTTGGTGAACAAGGTGAGCTGCAAAAAGCCCTTGCCTTTTTCTTGTCTTTCTCCTTTTTGTCTTTGTCTTCTGGCCTCAATTAATTCTTTGCATTTTTGTAGCTTTTGCTGAAAGCCTTGTTCCTTGATCCTCCTCCCGTGCATTTCTGTACTCCATTCCAGATGGGAGGGAGGTAGAATAAAGTCTCTAGCTCTTTTTAAAGGGAATCTGTTGGACCATGGCTCCTTATGCTCTCTTCTTTCCTGCACATGCTGTCTCTGCTCCCAAGCCTGTGCCTTTTCT
>NW_010256642.1:552-6140 GCF_000690775.1 Eurypyga helias | reverse complement strand
AGCCCCGGTGGTGACGGTGCCAGCCGGCCTGCCGTCACCGCCGCCAAGCCCAGGCGGAAGCCATCACCGTTCTGGAGGGTAACGCCATGGGGAGGTCTATTATTTTAAACATATAATTGATTCTAATTCATCACTTATCGCACGGTGACAGATTTTTATATAGTTTATTATCTCCGTCGCAGCATGGGGGCCCAGGGGGGATGGCTCCTATTGTTTTGGCAGTTCCTGCTCCTGCCTCATCTCTAGCTGCTCCCGTTATCTGTCTGATTAAGTTAGGGATTCTGGTATCTCAGGGTCCCCAGGTAACTGTCAGCGCTCCTATCCTCCCCTTGCAGGATTAAAGCAGCCTTTATGCACCTCTCCTCCTTGACCTGGCTGTCACACCCGCCGTCTCCGTGCTTAGCTGACGATTCGGGGACCGCGGAGATTGCCATCGCTCCCCCTGCTCCCAGATGCTCCGCAGCAACATTCGGGAAGTCCCCGAGGACCGGGGTACCACGCCCTTTGGGCCTGGCAGGATGCAAACCCAAAACCTGGTACCGCTGTGGTAGCGTCCCTCTCCTCCCAGCACCTCCAACGGGAAATGGCAAAAGACAGAAGATCCCACCCAAAAAAAAAAAAATCCCACCTGGTTTAGCACAGGGATGCACAAACACCACCATATCGCTTCCCAACCCCATCCAAAAACGTTTCCACCCTGACCTGCAAGGCCTGGGGTGCTGCCGTAGCCCGGAGACCCCAACTCCTCTCCAGCAGTATGGGATCGTAGCTAAAATGGGTCGATTTGGAGAATTTCCATTTCACAAGGCACTTCCATGCGTTGTTTTTGTTGGGTTTTGGAATAAAATAATCCAGAAGCGCCCGCACGTTTTCTTCCGACGAGCTCAGCGACTCCCAGATTGTCAGAAACTAGAATTTTCTTCTGACGCTTTAAAGAGTCACTTTACAATTCCAGTATTTCTTTTCAGCATTTTTAGATTATTTTGAATTATTTCTACAACATTTCACGATGCTAAATGCAACGCTGAGCATTACACAGCACAGCTTCAAGGATGTCATTATGTGACATAACATAATGATTGAAGCATTTTACAATTTGATCCTATTTTAAAATCATTAAAGGCTGCTACTTCTTTGTTCTGATTGAAACATCTTGGGGTCTTTTTTTTTTTTTTCCCCCTAGATCAAAGCGTGTCTTGTTCAAAATGTAAGGAAACAGTTTGACATTGTTCAAAAATGGCGTCAAAACCAGTTTTTACAACACAAACAGCGGAGACTTTCATCTCCATGTCAAACTGCTTCGGTACAGCAACAAACATGAGGCTTTTTATCTGAAAACTAGGATGTTTTACTTGACTTTAAGTAGCAGCTGCCCTTAATTATTTTGAAAACAAAAGGAAACATTGCAGGGATTAATCTGCTTTGGTGCGGTGACGTGTCGCAGAAACATATAAATAATAAAAACAAACCTCCAAACACAGTCAAATTCAAACAAAACTTTAAAACAGCAAAATTCCTTCCTATTTTTCTGCCAAGGAGACTGGTGTGAGGGACGTCTGTGCTGCTACGCCGTGCAGCGGGGATGCTGGCAGCGATGCCTGCGCACGCTTTATCACCCATCGCCAGTCCAGTAAGTAATTGCAGACCAGGCCTGGCGTAAAACCCAACAGCCCTGACCCAAACAGCCAGCCTTCCCCTGGAAAACACATCCGGGATGCTCAGGAAAGGCTGCGGGGAAATAAAATGCTCACTTCTGGCTTGGGCTTGATGCCCCAGGCAATGACATCCCCGATGTCCCTCAGTGCAATGAAAGGGAGGCAAGGGATGCTCTGCACAGCTCAGGAATGAGTAACATCACCTAGACAGACCTTGATAAGCTTATATTTCATAAGAAATACTGGCAAAATCTGATTTAAGCCCAGCTTGGCAAGCTGTGGTTAGGAGGACTCTGCTCTCTGGATAAGGCACCCTACCAGTCTCCTGTTTTGAGGGCAAAAGTGTCACAAGAGGTATTTTCTCCTGCCTGGCTTCTGTCCGGAGGGGAAGGCTGCCATTCCAGCACTGAGAGGAGACGCTGCTTCTGTGGATTTAGGAGTGAATTGGCTGACCCCTTGAAACTGTAGGAAATAAATGAATAGCAACAACTACTGTACATGTGACTTAAACAAAATTATATTTTCCAAACACCCACGCTTGCACGGACACATGGAGAGCGGAGGCCTCAATCTGCATAGGCTGCATCAGACACTATCAATCCAGATGGGATGCCAGAGACCCAGAGAGGACCACTCCCAAACGGAGCAAGTCAAAATGCCTGACTGGATTAATTCCCATTGGCAGCACCGGCCTGGGGAGACACAACTTCTCCCCATCCTTTGGATGCCGACGTGCAGCAGTGGGGTCCCCACGTAGCCGCAGCAGGCGACCCGCGGCACGCTGGGGCTCGCAGCACTGCCCAGCACAACGCTGGCGATCCCTGGAGCCCTGCATCCATGCCGCATCCTTGGAAACCAAACCCCTCCGCTCTTAACAAGCGGCAGAAGAGGCCCTTGAGGTGCTAGCAGCTGCTCCCTGAGCGGCTGAATATTCCTGAGGTGGGCTGGGGCTGGGCTCTCCATGGCAAAAAGGAGAGCACTCGATTCCCCGCCAGCTATTGCCTTTGCTGCTGACATTTTGCTCGGTGCATGATGAGCTTCCTCCCCCACTTCCCCTAGGAATGACACCGCTGTTATCTCCGCTGCATCTAAAGCACACACAGACTCAGTTTAGGGACAGTTAATTTCCAATTCTTTCCAGATGGGTTGGAATAATATCCCCAGGTGGTAAATACATTATTAAGAAGGCAGTTTGGTGTGAAATTGGCTATTAAAATATAGATAAAGTTTAATATATTGAGCTCCTTGTCAGAAAAATCACTTTAGAGGGAGCTTATTATTTGTTTGATATTAAAAGAGTCACAGCTCCGCTCCAAGTGACAAATGGGGAGGGGGAGGAAATGCCACCAGTAATGAACAAAAGATTTTAACATTTAAATTTAGGTTGCCGCTCAACGCCCCGTGCCGTTCTGGGCATACCTGCCCAGCCCATCCATCCCCCGCTCCTCAAACGCCAGCGGCCGAGGACGCCCGCATCCCGCACCCATCCCAAACCCTGGCCACGACGCCAGGGGATGAACACACTTTTCCTTCCAGTTTGGGCAAGAGCAAGCAGCCTTTTCTCCTTGTTCCGTGTTTCCTTACCCTCTGGGGCACTTGGGAACAGCAATCCAAAAGGAATACTCAAAAGGAAAACTCAACTTCCCAACCTCCCTGGAGGTACCGCATAGCCCAAGGTGCAGAGTGGGATGCCCTAGCTGCATGCTGGAGCTCCGTCCCGTCGCCAGGGCTCAAAAAAAGGCAAAGAGGTTTTAGAGCAAGACCAGAGTAAAGCTTTGGGATCCACTTCCCATGCAAGCGGCGCGCGCGGAGCAGCAGCAATCCCCGCCGGGGTGGGATCCGCAAAGGATAATTATGCAAAACGTCACCGGTCCGATACGGCGCTAAGCAGAAGGCGAGAGACAAGCTGCGTCTTCCCGCTGCTCCGTGCAGGGCTCGAGTTAGGTCTCCTATTACTAAGACTTCATTAGCTTTACAAAATATACTACAGAACATTTACTAGCGGGCTATGAAGAATCATAAATAATTAAAATTAAATTACACTTGTCAAGGAAATGAACGATCCGCTTCTCTGCGATGCATTACCCTCCCGCACTTCTTCCTTTGTTTTTAAATCGCTTGCTTATGAACGTAGCAGGTTTTGAGAGAGAGGGGTGAGAACAAGATGCTCTCTGGACAACAGCAACAAAAAAATACCAGCGACCTGATTTTTACCCCACTTAGCCACAAAGCAGAAGAAATTACAACTTAAATCTTCGGTGCTGCGGCGCATGTACCCACGTTTGAAATCAACAGTGGTGTTAAAAGCATTATTAATCAGTATTATTATTATCTGGCAATTAGCAAACTTCAATAATTGCCACTTATTAGATCTTCCACTTGATGGGAACTTACTGTCAGAAGCTTTTGAGGGGAGGCACAATAACAGTGGAAAACATCTTAACTAATTAATTAAGCCTCCCAACAGCCCCAGAACCCTTCTGAAAATAAAAAATTAACGTATAAAAAAGACACTTTGGTACTGCCAAAGTTTGTGTTAAGACTTCTGACCCCCCGAATGAAGAGCTGGCTCTGGGCTAGCAGATGGCACCTTCGCACCACCGCCCTGCACAGAAACTGGGCTCCGCACCTACATCCTTGGGACTTTATTTGTACCTATTTATTCCTTTTTTTTATCTCCCGCTTGCCAACGTCTCCTAAAAGTCACTTCCACAAGTTAACACCCCCCTGGGGCGCAAGCATCTCTCTGAGACCGAGAGAGCGAGGCTTGCCATCGCCTTTTATCTCCCATCTCTGTTCGCTCTTTAGATTCTACTGGTTTTGATGTTTTATTAACCGCCCTGCTCTGTTCCAGGCAGCTGGAGGCCTCCTGTCATTTGGGATTGACAGCAGAAGAGCCGGGAAGGGGGAAGAGGAGTGGGCAGAGCCACAGGTAGGGCTCTGCACCGCTGAGCTTGGACCCATGCCTCAGTTTACCCCTTCAATGAGCAAATCACCCCGCTTTCAAGCTCCAGTAATAGCTGTAATGGGATTGGAGGTTTCTGGGATGAAAGGTGGGTTAGGAATGCATGGTATTAATTAGTTAATGAATAGTTAATTCCTTCGATATTTGCAATAACAAAAAAACCCCAAAAACCAACATTCATGGTTTACCTGGGAAGGGTTACGCGCTGAGATTTACATTCCCAGGGCACTTCACTGCACCAGAAGTTACTTTTTGTTTGTTTGTTTGCTTGTTTTTGCCTTTCCTCTATAACACAAGGAAATGGCCCAACAAAGGATGCAAGAAATGCCTCCAACAACCCCACTTTCAACCCCGGCATCGCAGCAGCATGAGAACGAGCACAGGTAGCTACATCTACTGAACTCCAGACTGCAGAGAGGACGGCAGGAGCCCAGGGAGCACGGAAAGCCCTCGGAGACAGCCAGAGGCTAGGACAAGCCGGTGGCCGTGGCACAGGCCACGGAGGAGAGCGCGGCGTGCCAGCACATCCCCTGACCACCAGCCCGTAAGCCTTGGGTAGCAGAAGAGGCAAGTCTCATCTGCAGTCTCCTCCACGCCGCGCTGATTAGCCAAGCGCCAGCCCCGAGCCGCAGCTGCTTCTCCAAAGAAAACTCCCACCCTTCCGTGCCATCTCCTCCTCGTTTCTCTTCCCTGGCAGCCAGACGTGTGCAATTATCCGCCGAACCACGCTTCCCCGGCCCTCCCGCTCTGCCCGGCACCTCCACCCGCTCCCCGCGCCGGAGAAGTTTGCAGCGAGCGCCTGGGCTAGTGGAGGAGGAGGATCAAGGTTGCTGATGCTCCTTTCAAAGGAGGCCTGGAGAGGTTTGGAGGAGAGGCGGAGCTGCCCGCAGGCTTCCCCAGAACATCTTATTAGAGTCACTTTCACACATCACTTAAAAGCTGCCTGACAATGTCCTTTCCTTAACAAA
>NW_010256642.1:0-489 GCF_000690775.1 Eurypyga helias | reverse complement strand
GCCACCTTCCACAACCCGCTCCCGCAGCCGACCAAGAGCAAACCACCAGCGGGCTGTGGAGGTGACACGAAGACAAACCCTTCGGAATGACACACAGTTCCCCGGGCACCAGACGCACCCCGAAAACTGGGCGGAGGAGGCTGGAGAAAGCCAAACGAGCGTGGAATCCTGATTGCCCCCCGCTGCTGCATCCCGGAGGCAAGCCTAAGGATGTCTCTTCTATCGCCATCAATATTTCAGCGCACGCGTTTGTAACTTATGAAGGGGAAAGGACGCTTCCGCGAAAGCCTTTGCGGATGCGGCTCTCCTGCGTGCAAAGGGAGGGCTGCTCCCGGCCGCAGCGAGTCGCAGGGGCAGAAGGCCTGCGGAGAGGAGATAGGCTGTGCTCCTCGTTCAAAAGGCCCACCAGACACTTGGATTTGAATGGGATGGGAAGCACTACCCAACCTGGCCCTTCTGCCACTCATTCCCGTTGTGTTTGGCCCCCTG
>NW_010256641.1:0-3669 GCF_000690775.1 Eurypyga helias | reverse complement strand
AGTTCTCTTCCCCATCCTACTGGGGTAGGGGGAGGTGAGCAGGTGTCTGTGTGATACTTGGGTGCTGGCTGGGTTTGAACCATGACATTAGTTCTCTAAGAAACCAAACTGTTTTGCTAAACCCACTTAAGTGCATTCACCCTTAGAATAAAAGCCAGTGTGTTGATCATTTGACCAAAAAATAATTACTTTGTGTTACCTTGTAGAGTTGTTATATGTAGAGATCATAATGATCAGTGCTCCAAATCAGGTAGCATTGAGTATCTTGAGGACCTCTGGGGCATGTCTTAAAACCTGGCTGTCCATAGGTTCTACTGTAGAATGAGGAACTAGACATTATAGAAACATCAAATGGTTTGGGTTGGAAAGGACCTTAAAGATCATCTAGTTCCGACGCCCCTGCCATGGGCAGGGACACCTTCCACTAGACCAGGTTGCTCCAAGCCTCATCCAGCCTGGCCTTGGACACTTCCAGGGATGGGCCATCCACAGCTTCTCTGGGCAACCTGTCCCAGTGCCTCACCACCCTCTCCCTGAACAACTTCTTCCTGTGTCCAATCGGAATCTACCTGCTTTCAGTTTAAAGCCAGATTACATTAGTCTTCAAAAATGTTGACCTAAAGTTCTGTGCACAGATGCAGAAAGGTGGATCGCCTTGTGCAGCAGGTGGCTGTCTGTGCCTCCTGCCTCTGGCTCTTATAGATGATGAGCAGATCTGTGAAGCTGTATCAGTGCTCTCTCACCATTTTTGGAAAAATGGAAAATGAAAATTTTCCCTCTCTCCTAGTCTGGTAAAAGATTACTTTTCGTTCTTTTGAGTTTTTTTCGGCTCTGAAAGGTGTTTGGGAAGGGTTCATCTTACGCAGGTATCTAGCTACTGTGTGCTGGGGGGAACTCAGTGCCTTGGGCAGGGAGGGGAGAGTTGATGTTTGGTTTTGGTGCAGTTTTGTTTTGTTTTTCTTCAGGCTGCAATAGGTTTGTCTTAGGCTCTTGGGAGTTGATGCAGAAAAGGAGATATGAGTTCTGTGGACCAGACAAGACATGTACTTTAAGCCCAGCTGAACATCAGAAGTTTCTAGCTGATGGTGTCTGTCAGGCTGTTGTCACGGGGTGTGTCTGATCAGAAGAGTTTGCTGCAGATGCCTTGCTGCTTTTTAGACGCTGGTTGTCCAGTTCTAGGTCTCTTCTGCTAAAAAAATGCCCCAAAGCATGTGAACCTTCAGTTTTGAAGTCTGAAGAAGGCCTTATTAGTGGCTGATTGTTAAAACTATTTCAGTTTTTATTTAGATTGTCATTACTCCTGTTATAATAGTAAGGGTCATGGACTATGACTTAGGTGTAGTAGTTCTGACAGTCAGTTCTGTTAGATATCTGTGTCTCAAGTACTGCTGTACCTGGAGAAGCCTTTTTTTAATAACTTGTCCTCTGTTCTGCACAACAGTTTCTACTTCAGTTTGATTCCACATCTATGTGATCGCCTTAGTAAACTTTCAAAGATGATGAGTCAATTTAAACACTTAAGCCATGCCAGAATATTAGAGTTCTGACGTTTAGAATTGTTACCAGTGAAAATAACTCACCTGAAGCGATGCAAACTTGCACTTCCAGGGATGGTGACTCCACCCCTTCCTTCCCTGGGCAGCCTGTTCCAGTGCCTGACCATGCTTTCAGTGAGGAAGTTTTTCCTAATATCCAGTCTAAACCTCCCCTGACCCAACTTGAGGCCATTTCCTCTTGTCCTGTCACCAATTACCCCAGAGAACAGACCAGCACCCACCTCCCTACACCCTCCTTTCAGGGAGCTGTAGAGAGTGATCAGGTCTCCCCTCAGCCCCCTCTTCTTCAGGCTAAACCCCCCCAGCTCCCTCAGCCGCTCCTCACAGGACTTGTGCTACAGACCCTTCCCCAGCTCCATTGCCATTCTCTGGACATGCTCCAGCATCTCTCTGTCCTTCTTGGAGTGAGTAGGCAGCACCTTTAAAAATCTGCTCATGCCCAACCAATCTGGGGTCGCACAGCTTTAAAAATACTGCTGTGGACAAGGCCTGATGTTGCTGATCTTGCTCAAGGGAAGCCACCTTTACTTTCTGACTGCTGCTTCCTGCCGCTTTCTCTTTTACAGAATAATGCAGTAGCTTCAGCAGGTGGCTGGTCCTGGTTGGAGTTCTTGTGATGCACCACCTGGATCCGTTCATGGTACTAATGGGTGTGTGCATGCAAGTCTGAAAAAGAGGGGTGCTGTGAGGAGTGTGCTTCTTGGCACATGGCAGCACTGGTTTGTTACTGATTTCACACTTTTTTCATGAATTCATACAGTAGCAGGGATCTTTTCTTAGCTGATGAAGGCGAGAAATGGGTGTGCTTTGAATTGTTTCATGACTTGTTTTACAGGCCTGTTTAAAATTTCAAGGTACGGAGAAGTACCTGGGGGCGATTAATGGTTTGTTTCCCAAACACACGTGCTGGAATATAGCTGGTGATAGAAAAAGGAAGAATTCAAGTGGAATGGTGTTATTTTATAAACAGTTTATATTTTATACGATATCACATTACATATGTAACATCTTATGATGCAATTGTTCTCTGAGAAACGTTCGTGTGAAGTAGTCATTTGTGTGTGTTGAGTGCTGTTAGCCACCAAAGGAGAGAACTGCCTCTTTTCCATGTTTACTTGTTATTATTCTACCAATGTAAAAGTTTTTTTGCAACTGCCACAGCGTGACCTCCCACCTGATCTGAGGTTTTGAGTTGAAGTTCTTTATTGGCTTAATGTGCAATGTCCTTCCTGTGGCATTTGAGGGCAGGAAGCATCAGCAGGATTCTTCAGGAAGATTTAGCAGGAAGACTAAAGGAATGGTAGGAAAATAAATAGTTTCAAATAAAGCTTTTAGATAATACTTGCTCATATTAAAAATTGAGAATATAGAAAGGTGCTTACTTTTAAGTTTAGTTTGAGAACACTGTTGAAATCTGTAATTTGAAATTGAGAAGGACATGGCCAGCAGGATGTGGGAAGTGATCATTCACCTCTGTTGAGCCCTGGTGAGGCCACATCTGGAGTGCTGAGTCCAGGTCTGAGCTACCCAGTATGAGAGACTGATGGACAGAGTGGAGTGAGTCCAGTGCAGGGCCGTGGAGGTGACGAAGGGCGTGAAGTGTATGACATAGAAGTAGAGACTGGGAGAGCTGGGGCTGTTCAGCCTGGGGAAGAGCAGGCTCAGGGGTCGGGAGGGTGTCCTAAAATGTTTATAAATAACTGATAACTGAAGGGAAAAGAGGAGACAGACTTCTCAGTGTGTCCCACTGGCAGGCCCCAGTTTGCACAGTGGGTGCAAACTGAAATACAGATAATACGTAAATAAAAAATGTGTGGGTTGTTTTTTTTATTTTAATGGCGAAGGGTGGTCCAGCCACTGGCACAGGTTGTCCTTGGAGGAGGCGGATTCTCCATTCTTGGAGATGCTCAAAACCCATCTGGATGTGGTAGAGAGCAGACTGTTGTAGCTGACCCTACTTGAGCAGAAGGGTTATACAATCTGCAGAGGTCTTTTCCAAGCTCAGCAATTCTGTGATATACTCCAAAATAAAGTGATGACATGAAACTTTGTCCAGCCTGAAGCCAGAATGACCATCTGGCTGAGGGAATGGATGAGGGAAAGGCTGTGGACG
>NW_010256640.1:0-2883 GCF_000690775.1 Eurypyga helias | reverse complement strand
GAACTTGAAGCCTTTGGCTGTCCTCAGTGATACCTGACTTCAGCATACCTGACTTCTCTGTAACGTTTTCTTCTCATTTCATGTTGTTATTGGTACTTTATTTAGTAAAGATTGCTTTTGTGTATTTATATATATATTAAATATATCTTAAATTATACGCCACTGCCTATTATGTAAAGGTTTTTGTGCTGGTTTTGGTCAGGAAAGAGTTAACTTTCTTCACAGGGGCTGGTATGAAGGTAGGCTTTACCCTGAGAAAAGTAGTGGGGAGGTGTATTTCCAGCTGGTGCTGGGGAGCGCTTGCACCAAATTCAAGGTCTCTCTCAGCTTCTGATACTGTAGCTGTGTTCGCAACTTTCTTGCCCCAGGCAGTGTGGGGGACACACAGTTCAGACAGCTGACCCACGCAGACCAAAGGGGTATTTCATTCCATAGCACCTCACGCTTGGTACATACGTGGGGAGTGGGCTCGGGGGGTCGTTACTCCCCTTCACTCTCTTGCACTCTCTAACTCCTTCATTAGCTGCTTTGCTAGCTCCTGTGCTGGCTCGTTTGCTGGTGAGTTGGTGGGTCTGTTAGTTTTCCCGGTCGTGCTGTCACTGATGAGGCTCGCTCGGACTCTGCTGCGATGGCCCTTGGGCTCTGGCGTTTGAAGCCAGTGGGTATACAAGGCTCTGGTTCTCCTCGGGCTCACTGGCTCCGACTCTCCCTTCTTGGGGCCTGGATTTGCATCGGTCAGGGAGTGGTGAGCAACGTTTTCCCGGTCGTGCTGTCACTGATGAGGCTCGCTCGGACTCTGCTGCGATGGCCCTTGGGCTCTGGCGTTTGAAGCCAGTGGGTATACAAGGCTCTGGTTCTCCTCGGGCTCACTGGCTCCGACTCTCCCTTCTTGGGGCCTGGATTTGCATCGGTCAGGGAGTGGTGAGCAACTATCATATTGTATCAGATGTTTTATTTTCTATTCTTTTAATTACCTATTATTAGTAGTGTTTGTATATATTCTGTTATGTATATATATTATTCATTTAGATTCAATTAGGAAAAGGTTCTTAATTTTATGAGCTTCCTTGTCTTTTTCCCTTTGATTCTTCCCCTCTGCTAGAGGAGGGAGGGGGGACCTGTGAGAGCAGCTTTGTGGTATTTTCCTAGCCGCAGCTAAACCGCAACAGTCCTTTGCTGCCTTTATTTAGTAAAGTCTTTACTTGTATATTTATACGTGTATTACATATATCTGAAATTTTATTATGATAGTTCAGTTAAAGTCCTTGAACTGCTTTTATTTGCTGTTTTTTGTTCTATGTGTATCTTTTGTTATGTGAAGTAGTGCTGTGATTGCCTTCGGAATGTTGCAGATCTGAATGTCTCCCAGATAGTTGTAGTACCTGTCTTCAAAAGAAAAGTATTGAAAACTTGATCAACTTATATTATTGCTGCCTTTTTTCCCCCCCCGAATTAGTCTGGGGTACTGTATACGCCATTGCGTATTATGTAAAGGTTTTAAACCAAATGTCATTATGGTGTATAAAAAGTAAACCCTTTAGAAATCTCTTAATAAAGGTAATATTTTCTTAATTCCCTGGTAGCACCTCAAGTGCCTTTCACAGAATTAACAGCCTAAAGAAGGTATGTGGGAGAAACGTGTCTTTCCACAAACATGAGAACTGTAGCTGGAGTGTATTTTTGGCTGTCAAAGACCCCTGACTTGAAACATCAAGCGACACTGACTGCTGTAATATCCTGAGGTGAAGTTTAGTCCTGCTTCAAACAATCACAGTCACCTTGGCACTGCAGAATTGCATTTCAGTATCGGTTGTTAGTTGTGGGGTCAGGTGGCTTGTAGTTGAATTAAAACGTAAATACTTTTCTAACTACCTGGAGAGAAGGTATCTGCCTCCTACAAAGAAAGTCAATACCTTGCTGTTGATCACTCTATTAGCGAAAGCAAAGCAGTACCCTGTTTTGAAGATGCCCGACTGTGCCAGCTCAAACTGTCTGGTTTCTTCTGTACGTTTGGTTTTCTGTGTCTGCCCTTCTGGTGTTCGTCCAAACCTTTGTGTTCCATGTGGGATGTCTTTTCTTCTACCTGTATTGTTGGGGTGGGTATGAATAACAAATGAATCACAGTTTTGAGAGGTTTGTCTGCTCTGTTGTAACCGGGGAAAAATGTTGATCATTTAGCAACCTTCCACTTGAAAACAAGAGCCTTAAGACTTCACCCCACTCTTGGTGCATGGATTATATGGCAGAGGAGGGCATGGGAGGAGGAAAAACTGTACGTTTCAGTGTAGTGTCTTACGCTGGACATGTAAGAAAGGAACCAGCGTCGTTGTTCCTTCATTTGAGCTCCACCACCTATGTTCGGTGGGACTGGAAGGGGAGTTTACTGCCCCTGTTCCCCAAGGTGTCAGCGGGGACAGGAGCCAGAAACGTTCTTGGGATCCAGAGTTTTCCTCTTCAGAGCTTTGATGGAACTCCCTCCTGCCCCCAGCCTTGACAGGAGCCTCTACCTGTATTTTTCTAAACCAACCTCACATTGGTGGTTGTGTGAATCTTCCATGACCGGCCGTGAACGCTTCCCACAAGGCACATCCTTCTCTTTTCTTTCTCGGGGAAAGAAACAAACTTGTGTCTGAACCAAAACGGCCGCCACTGAGGAGAGAAAGAGCCTGGAGAAAGGCAGCGTTTTTGAGAAACAGCCAGCGGGAGCTAAAGCGGAATACTGACTCAAGCGTCACGGCCGGGGTCCCCTCCGCGCTCTTAAGGAGCCGCAGCAAGAGGCGGGGGGTGTTTTCTTCCTCGGAGCCGCTGCCGCCGCGCTCGATCGCCCCTGCCTTGGGGCGACGTCCTCCCTCAGCGCCGGGGCTGGCCGCCGGCGGGAAACTC